>NW_026061812.1:5063289-5366342 GCF_023897955.1 Schistocerca gregaria | reverse complement strand
AGGAAAACGGATGGATTTCTCAGGTTTTTACTACATATGAACACTTTTCACATTCTCCCATCCAACGCGGCTGCTAGTCCTCCTTTCATGCAGAATCTTAAGGTCCTAGCTCATGCCCAAGGCACCAAAGCCAGCTTAAAAGTCAATAATCTATACCTAAAACTTGAATTGTACTCCTTCTTATTGTCTATTACATCAACTTAGAAGCTTCATCTGTGTTCTACTATGTTGATTTTAGTGTCTCCGCATACCGCAGCACGCGACATAGCTTTGCAGACGAATCGTACAACCGTTTCAGAGAGAAGAGCGGCCAATGTGACGATCTGGCTTTAAGTCGATTCGATAACAAATGACGAAAACGGACGGATTTCTCAGGTTTTTACTACATATGAACACTTTTCACATTCTCCCCTGCAACTCGGCTGCTAGTCCTCCTTTCATGCAGAATCTTAAGGTCCTAGCTCATGTCCAAGGCACCAAAGCCAGCTAAAAAGTCAATAATCGATACCTAAAATTTGAATTGTACTACTTCTTACTGGCTATTACATCAACTTAGAAGCTTCATCTGTGTTCTACTTTGGTGCTTTTAGTGTCTCCGCATACCGCAGCACGCGACATAGCTTTGAAGACGATAAGTACAACCGTTTCAAAGAGAAGAGCGGCCAATGTGACGATCTGGCCTTAAGTCGATTCGATAACAAATGACGAAAACGGACGGATTTCTCAGGTTTTTACTACATATGAACACTTTTCACATTGTCCCGTGCAACTCGGCTGCTAGTCCTCCTTTTGATGCAGAATCTTAAGGTCGTAGCTCATGTCCAAGGCACCACAGCCAGCTAAAAAATCAATAATCGATACCTAAAACTTGAATTGTACTACTTCTTACTGGCTATTACATCAACTTAGAAGCTTCATCTGTGTTCTACTATGGTGCTTTTAGTGTCTCCGCATACCGCAGCACGCGACATAGCTATGAAGACGATAAGTACAACCCTTTCAGAGAGAATAGCGGCCAATTTGACGATCTGGCTTTAAGTCGATTCGATAACAAATGACGAAAACGGACGGATTTCTCAGGTTTTTACTACATATGAATACTTTTCACATTCTCCCGTGCAATTCGGCTGCTAGTTCTCCTTTAATGCAGAATCTTAAGGTCCTAGCTCATGTCCAAGGCACCAAAGCCAGCTAAAAAGTCAATAATCGATACCTAAAACTTGAATTGTACTACTTCTTACTGGCTATTACATCAACTTAGAAGCTTCATCTGTGTTCTACTATGGTGCTTTTAGTGTCTCCCCATACCTCATCACGCGACAAAGCTTTGCAGGCCATAAGTACAACCGTTTCAGAGAGAATGGCTGCCAATGTGGCGATCTGGCTTTAAGTCGATTCGATAACAAATGACGAAAACGGACGGATTTCTCAGGTTTTTACTACATATGAACACTTTTCACATTCTCCCATCCAACGCGGCTGCTAGTCCTCCTTTCATGCAGAATCTTAAGGTCCTAGCTCATGTCCAAGGCACCAAAGCCAGCTAAAATGTCAATAATCGATACCTAAAACTTGAATTGTACTACTTCTCACTGGCTATTACATCATCATAGAAGCTTCATCTGTGTTCTACTATGGTGCTTTTAGTGTCTCCGCATACCGCAGCACGCGACATAGCTTTGCAGACGATAAGTACAACCGTTTCAGAGAGAAGAGCGGCCAATGTGACGATCTGGATTTAAGTCGATTCGATAACAAATGACGAAAACGGACGGATTTCTCAGGTTTTTACTACATATGAACTCTTTTCAAATTCTCCCGTGCAACTCGGCTGCTAGTCCTCCTTTCATGCAGAATCTTAAGGTCCTAGCTCATGTCCAAGGCATCAAAGCCAGCTAAAAAGTCAATAATCAGTACCTAAAACTTGAATTTTACTACTTCTTACTGGCTATTACATCGACTTTGAAGCTTCATCTGTGTTCTACTATGGTGATTTTATTGTCTCCGCATACCGCAGCACGCGACATAGCTTTGCAGACGATAAGTACAACCTTTTCAGAGAGAAGAGCGGCCAATGTGACGATCGGGCTTTAAGTCGATTCGATAACAAATGACGAAAACGGACGGATTTCTCAGGTTTCTACTACATATGAACACATTTCACATTCTCCCGTGCAACGCGGCTGCTAGTCCTCCTTTCATGCAGAATCTTAAGGTCCTAGCTCATGTCCAAGGCACCAAAGCCAGCTAAAAAGTCAATAATCGATACCTAAAACTTGAATTGTACTACTTCTTACTGCCTATTACATCAACTTAGAAGCTTCATCTGTATTCTACCATGGTGCTTTTAGTGTCTCCGCACACCGCAGCACGCGACATAGCTTTGCAGACGATAAGTACAACTGTTTCAGAGAAAAGAGGGGCCAATGTGACGATCTAGCTTTAAGTCGTTTCGATAACAAATGACGAAAACGGACGGATTTCTCAGGTTTTTACTACATATGAACACTTTTCACATTGTCCCGTGCAACTCGGCTGCTAGTCCTCCTTTAATGCAGAATCTTAAGGTCCCAGCTCATGTCCAAGGCACCAAAGCCAGCTAAAAAGTCAATAATCGATACCTAAAACTAGAATTGTACTACTTCTTACTGGCTATTACATCATCTTAGAAGCTTCATCTGTGTTCTACTATGGTGCTTTTAGTGTCTCCGCATACCGCAGCACGCGAAAAAGCTTTGCAGACGATAAGTACAACCGTTTCAGAGAGAAGAGCAGCCAATGTGACGGTCTGGCTTTAAGTCGATTCGATAACAAATGACGAAAACGGACGGATTTCTCAGGTTTTTACTACATACGAACACTTTTCACATTCTCCCGTACAACGCGGCTGCTAGTCCTCCTTTCATGCAGAATCTTAAGGTCCTAGCTCATGTCCAAGGCACCAAAGCCAGCTAAAAAGTCAATAATCGATACCTAAAACTTGAATTGTACTACTTCTTACTGGCTATCACATCAACTTAGAAGCTTCATTTGTGTTCTACTATGGTGCTTTTAGTGTCTCCGCATACCGCAGCACGCGACATAGCTTGCAGACGATAAGTACAACCGTTTCAGACACAAGAGCGGCCAATGTGACGATCTGGCTTTAAGTCGATTCGATAACAAATGACGAAAACGGACGGATTTCTCAGGTTTTTACTACATATGAACACTTTTCACATTCTCCCGTGCAACTCGGCTGCTAGTCCTCCTTTTGATGCAGAATCTTAAGGTCGTAGCTCATGTCCAAGGCACCACAGCCAGCTAAAAAATCAATAATCGATACCTAAAACTTGAATTGTACTACTTTTTACTGGCTATTACATCAACTTAGAAGCTTCATCTGTGTTTTACTATGGTGCTTTTAGTGTCTCCGCATACCGCAGCACGCGACATAGCTTTGAAGACGATAAGTACAACCGTTTCAGAGAGAAGAGCGGCCAATGTGACGATCTGGCTTTAAGTCGATTCGATAACAAATGACGAAAACGGACGGATTTCTCAGGTTTTTACTACATATGAACACATTTCACATTCTCCCGTGCAACTCGGCTGCTAGTCCTCCTTTAATGCAGAATCTTAAGGTCCTAGCTCATGTCCAAGGCACCAAAGCCAGCTAAAAAGTCAATAATCCATACCTAAAACTTGAATTGTACTACTTCTTACTGGCTATTACATCAAATTAGAAGCTTCATCGGTGTTCAGTTGTGGTGGTTTTAGTGTCTCCGCCTACCGCAGCATACGACATAGCTTTGCAGACGATAAGTACAACCGTTTCAGAGAGAAGAGCGGCTAATGTGACGATCTGGCTTTAAGTCGATTCGATAACAAGTGACGAAAACGGATGGATTTCTCAGGTTTTTACTACATATGAACACTTTTCACATTGTCCCGTGCAACTCGGCTGCTAGTCCTCCGTTTGATGCAGAATCTTAAGGTCCTATCTCATGTCCAAGGCACCAAAGCCAGTTAAAAAATCAATAATCGATACCTAAAACTCGAATTGTACTACTTCTTACTGGCTATTACATCAACTTAGAAGCTTCATCTGTGTTCTACAATGGTGCTTTTAGTGTCTCCGCACACCGCAGCACGCGACATAGCTTTGCAGACGATAAGTTCAACCGTTTCAGAGAGAAGAGCGGCCAATGTGACGATCTGGCTTTAAGTCGATTCGATAACAAATGACGAAAACGGACGGATTTCTCAGGTTTTTACTACATATGAACACTTTTCACATGCTCCCGTGCAACTCGGCTGCTAGTCCTCCTTTCATGCAGAATCTTAAGGTCCTAGCTCATGGCCAAGGCACCAAAGCCAGCTAAAAAGTCAATAATCGATCCCTAAAACTTGAATTGTACTACTTCTTACTGGCTATTACATCAACTTAGAAGCTTCATCTGTGTTCTACCATGGTGCTTTTAGTGTCTCCGCACACCGCAGTACGCGACATAGCTTTGCAGACGATAAGTAGAACCGTTTCAGAGAGAAGAGCGGCCAATGTGACGATCTGGCTTTAAGTCGATTCGATAACAAATGACGAAAACGGACGGATTTCTCAGGTTTTTACTACATATGAACACATTTCACATTCTCCCGTACAACGCGGCTGCTAGTCCTCCTTTCATGCAGAATCTTAAGTTCCTAGCTCATGTCCAAGGCACCAAAGCCAGCTAAAAAGTCAATAAACAATACCTAAAACTTGAATTGTACTACTTCTTACTGGCTATTACATCAACTTGAAAGCTTCATCTGTGTTCTACTATGGTGCTTTTAGTGTCTCCGCATACCGCAGCACGCGACATAGCTTTGAAGACGATAAGTACAACCGTTTCAGAGAGAAGAGCGGCCAATGTGACGATCTGGCTTTAAGTCGATTCGATAACAAATGACGAAAACGGACGGATTTCTCAGGTTTTTACTACATATGAACACTTTTCACATTCTCCCGTGCAACTCGGCTGCTAATCCTCCTTTCATGCAGTTTCTTAAGGTCCTAGCTCATGTCCAAGGCATCAAAGCCAGATTAAAAGGCAATAATCATTACCTAAAACTTGAATTGTACTACTTCTTACTGGCTATTACATCAAATTAGAAGCTTCATCTGTGTTCCACTATGGTGCTTTTAGTGTCTCCGCTTACCGCAGCACGCGACATAGCTTTGAAGACGATAAGTACAACCGTTTCAGAGAGAAGAGCGGCCAATGTGACGATCTGGCTTTAAGTCGATTCGATAACAAATGACGAAAACGGACGGATTTCTCAGGTTGTTACTACATATGAACACTTTTCACATTCTCCCGTGCAACTCGGCTGCTAGTCCTCCTTCTATGCAGAATCTTAAGGTCCTAGCTCATGTCCACGGCATCAAAGCCGGCTAAAAAGTCAATAATCAATACCTAAAACTTCAATTGTACTACTTCTTACTGGCTATTACATCAAATTAGAAGCTTCATCTGTGTTCTACTGTGGTGGTTTTAGTGTCTCCGCCTACCGCAGCATACGACATAGCTTTGCAGACGATAAGTACAACCGTTTCAGAGAGAAGAGTGGCCTATGTGACGATCTGGCTTTAAGTCGCTTCTATAACAAATGACGAAAACGGATGGATTTCTCAGGTTTTTACTACATATGAACACTTTTCATATTGTCCCATGCAACTCGGCAGCTAGTCCTCTTTTCATGCAGAATCTTAAAGACCTAGCTCATGTCCAAGGCACCAAATCCATCTAAGAAGTCGATAATCGATACCTTAAACTTGAATTGTACTACTTCTTACTGGCTATTACATCATCATAGAAGCTTCATCTGTGTTCTACTATGGTGCTTTTAGTGTCTCCGCATACCGCAGCACGCGACATAGCTTTGCAGACGATAAGTACAACCGTTTCAGAGAGAAGAGCGGCCAATGTGACGATCTGGCTTTAAGTCGATTCGATAACAAATGACGAAAACGGACGTATTTCTCAGGTTTTTACTACATATGAACACTTTACACATTCTCCCGTGCAACTCGGCTGATAGTCCTCCTGCATGTAAAATCTTAAGTTCCTAACTCATGTCCAAGGCACCAAACAAGGGTAAAAAGTCAATAACCGATTCCTAAAACTTGAATTGTACTATTTCTTACTGGCTATTACATCATCTTAGAAGCTACATCTGTGTTCTACTATGGTGCTTTTAGTGTCTCCGAATACCGCCGTTCGCGACATAGCTTTTAGACGATAAGTACAACCGTTTCAGAGAGCAGAGCGGCCAATGTGACGATTTGGCTTTAAGTCGATTCGATAAAAATGACGAAAATGGACGGATTTCTCAGGTTTTTACTCTATTTGAACACTTTTCACATTCTCCCGTGCAACTCGGCTGCTAGTCCTCCTTTAATGCAGATTCTTAAGGTCCTAGCTCATGTCCAAGGCACCAAAGCCAGCTAAGAAGTCAATAATCGATACCTAAAATTTGAATTGTACTACTACTTACTGGCTATTACATCAACTTAGAAGCTTCATCTGTGTTCTACTATGGTGCTTTTAGAGTCTCCGCATACCGCAGCACGCGACATAGCTTTGCAGACGATAAGTACAACCGTTTCAGAGAGAAGAGCGGCCAATGTGACGATCTGGCTTTAAGTCGATTCGATAACAAATGACGAAAACGGACGGATTTCTCAGGTTTTTACTACATATGAACACTTTTCACATTCTCCCGTGCAACTCGGCTGCTAGTCCTCCTTCTATGCAGAATCTTAAGGTCCTAGCTCATGTCCACGGCATCAAAGCCGGCTAAAAAGTCAATAATCAATACTTAAAACTTCAATTGTACTACTTCTTACTGGCTATTACATCAAATTAGAAGCTTCATCTGTGTTCTACTGTGGTGGTTTTAGTGTCTCCGCCTACCGCAGCATACGACATAGCTTTGCAGACGATAAGTACAACCGTTTCAGAGAGAAGAGTGGCCTATGTGACGATCTGGCTTTAAGTCGATTCTATAACAAATGACGAAAACGGACGGATTTCTCAGGTTTTTACTACATATGAACACTTTTCACATTCTCCCGTGCAACTCGGCTGCTAGTCCTCCTTTCATGCAGAATTTTAAGGTCCTAGCTCATGTCCAAGGCACCAAAGCCAGCTAAAAAGTCAATAATCGATACCTAAAACTTGAATTGTACTACTTCTTACTGGCTATTACATCAACTTAGAAGCTTCATCTGTGTTCTACTATGGTGCTTTTAGTGTCTCCGCATACCGCAGCACGCGACATAGCTTTAAAGACGATAAGTACAACCGTTTCAGAGCGAAGAGCGGCCAATGTGACGATCTGGCTTTAAGTCGATTCGATAACAAATGACGAAAACGGACGGATTTCTCAGGTTTTTACTACATATGAACACTTTTCACATTCTCCCCTGCAACTCGGCTGCTAGTCCTCCTTTCATGCAGAATCTTAAGGTCCTAGCTCATGTCCAAGGCACCAAAGCCAGCTAAAAAGTCAATAATCGATACCTAAAACTTGAATTGTACTACTTCTTACTGGCTATTACATCATCTTAGAAGCTTCATCTGTGTTCTACTATGGTGCTTTTAGTGTCTCCGCATACCGCAGCACGCGACAAAGCTTTCCAGACGATAAGTACAACCGTTTCAGAGAGAAGAGCAGCCAATGTGACGATCTGTCTTTAAGTCGATTTGATAACAAATGAAGAAAACGGACGGATTTCTCAGGTTTTTACTACATATAAACACTTTTCACATTCTCCTGTGTAACTCGGCTGCTAGTCCTCCTTTCATGCAGAATCTTAAGGTCCTAGCTCATGTCCAAGGCACCAAAGCCAGCTAAAATGTCAACAATCAGTAACTAAAACTTGAATTGTACTACTTCTTACTGGCTATTACATCAACTTGGAAGTGTCATCTGTGTTCTACTATGGTGCTTTTAGTGTCTCTGCATACCGCAGCACGCGACATAGCTCTGCACACGATAAGTACAACCGTTTCAGAGAGAAGAGCGGCCAATGTGACGATCTGGCTTTAAGTCGATTTGATAACAAATGACGAAAACGGACGGATTTCTCAGGTTTCTACTACATATGAACACATTTCACATTCTCCCGTGCAAAACGGCTGCTAGTCCTTCTTTCATGCAGAATCTTAAGGTCCTAGCTCATGTCCAAGGCATCAAAGCCAGCTAAAAAGTCAATAATCAATACCTAAAAATTCAATTGTACTACTTCTTACTGGCTATTACATCAAATTAGAAGCTTCATCTGTGTTCTACTGTGGTGGTTTTAGTGTCTCCGCCTACCGCAGCATACGACATAGCTTTGCAGACGATAAGTACAAACGTTTCAGAGAGAAGAGCGGCCAATGTGACGATTTGGCTTTAAGTCGATTCGATAAAAATGACGAAAACGGACGGATTTCTCAGGTTTTTACTCTATTTGAACACTTTTCACATTCTCCCGTGCAACTCGGCTGCTAGTCCTCCTTTAATGCAGATTCTTATGGTCCTAGCTCATGTCCAAGGCACCAAAGCCAGCTAAAAAGTCAATAATCGATACCTAAAACTTGAATTGTACTACTACTTACTGGCTATTACATCAACTTAGAAGCTTCATCTGTGTTCTACTATGGTGCTTTTAGAGTCTCCGCATACCGCAGCACGCGACATAGCTTTGCAGACGATAAGTACAACCGTTTAAGAGAGAAGAGCGGCCAATGTGACGATCTGGCTTTAAGTCGATTCGATAACAAATGACGAAAACGGACGGATTTCTCAGGTTTTTACTACATATGAACACTTTTCACATTCTCCCGTTCAAACTCGGCTGCTAGTCCTCCTCCTATGCAGAATCTTAAGGTCCTAGCTCATGTCCAAGGCATCAAAGCCAGCTAAAAAGTCAATAATCAATACCTAAAAATTCAATTGTACTACTTCTTACTGGCTATTACATCAACTTAGAAGCTTCATCTGTGTTCTACTATGGTGATTTTAGTGTCTCCGCATACCGCAGCACGCGACATAGCTTTGAAGACGATAAGTACAACCGTTTCAGAGAGAAGAGCGGCCAATGTGACGATCTGGCTTTAAGTCGATTCGATAACAAATGACGAAAACGGACGGATTTCTCAGGTTTTTACTACATATGAACACTTTTCACATTCTCCCCTGCTACTCGGCTGCTAGTCCTCCTTTCATGCAGAATCTTAAGGTCCTAGCTCATGTCCAAGGCACCAAAGCCAGCTAAAAACTCAATAATCGATACCTAAAACTTGAATTGTACTACTTCTTACTCTCTATTACATCATCTTAGAAGCTTCATCTGTGTTCTACTATGGTGCTTTTAGTGTCTCCGCATACCGCAGCACGCGACAAAGCTTTCCAGACGATAAGTACAACCGTTTCAGAGAGAAGAGCAGCCAATGTGACGATCTGGCTTTAAGTCGATTTGATAACAAATGACGAAAACGAACGGATTTCTCAGGTTTTTACTACATATGAACACATTTCACATTCTCCCGTACAACGCGGCTGCTAGTCCTCCTTTCATGCAGAATCTTAAGGTCCTAGCTCATGTCCAAGGCACCAAAGCCAGCTAAAAAGTCAATAATCGATACTTAAAACTTGAATTGTACTACTTCTTACTGGCTATTACATCAACCTAGAAGCTTCATCTGTGTTCTACTATGGTGCTTTTAGTGTCTCCGCATACCGCAGCACGCGACATAGCTTTGAAGACGATAAGTACAACCGTTTCAGAGAGAAGAGCGGCCAATGTGACGATCTGGCTTTAAGTCGATTCGATAACAAATGACGAAAACGGACGGATTTCTCAGGTTTTTACTACATATGAACACTTTTCACATTCTCCCGTGCAACTCTGCTGCTAGTCCTCCTTTCATGCAGAATCTTAAGGTCCTAGCTCATGTCCAAAGCACCAAAGCCAGCTAAAAAGTCAATAATCGATACCTAAAACTTGAATTGTACTACTTCTTACTGGCTATTACATCATCTTAGATGCTTCATCTGTGTTCTACTATGGTGCTATTAGTGTCTCCGCATACCGCAGCACGCGACAAAGCTTTCCAGACGATAAGTGCAACCGTTTCAGAGAGAAGAGCAGCCAATGTGACGATCTGGCTTTAGGTCGATTTGATAACAAATGACGAAAACGGACGGATTTCTCAGGTTTTTACTACATATGAACACTTTTCATATTGTCCCGTGCAACTCGGCTGCTAGTCCTCCTTTCATGCAGAATTTTAAGGTCCTAGCTCATGTCCAAGGCACCAAAGCCAGCTAAAAAGTCAATAATCGATACCTAAAACTTGAATTGTACTACTTCTTACTGGCTATTACATCAACTTAGAAGCTTCATCTGTGTTCTACTGTGGTGGTTTTAGTGTCTCCGCCTACCGCAGCATACGACATAGCTTTGCAGACGATAAGTACAACCGTTTCAGAGAGAAGAGCGGCCAATGTGACGATCTGGCTTTAAGTCGATTCGATAACAAATGACGAAAACGGACGGATTTCTCAGGTTTTTACTACATATGAACACATTTCACATTCTCCCGTACAACGCGGCTGCTAGACCTCCTTTCATGCAGAATCTTATGGTCCTAGCTCATGTCCAAGGCACCAAAGACAGCTAAAAAGTCAATAATCGATACCTAAAACTTGAATTGTACTACTTCTTACTGGCTATCACATCAACTTAGAAGCTTTATCTGTGTTCTACTATGGTGCTTTTAGTGTCTCCGCATACCGCAGCACGCGACATAGCTTTGAAAACGATAAGTACAACCGTTTCAGAGAGAAGAGCGGCCAATGTGACGATCTGGCTTTAAGTCGATTCGATAACAAATGACGAAAAGGGACGGATTTCTTAGGTTTTTACTACGTATGAACACTTTTCACATTGTCCCGTGCAACTCGGCTGCTAGTCCTCCTTTTGATGCAGAATCTTAAGATCCTAGCTCATGTTCAAGGCACCAAAGCCAGCTAAAAAATCAATAATCGATACCTAAAACATGAATTGTACTACTTCTTACTGGCTATTACATCAACTTAGAAGCTTCATCTGTGTTCCACTATGGTGCTTTTAGTGTCTCCGCATTCCGCAGCACGCGACATAGCTTTGAAGAAGATAAGTACAACCGTTTCAGAGAGAAGAGCGGCCAATGTGACGATCTGGCTTTAAGTCGATTCGATAACAAATGACGAAAACGGACGGATTTCTCAGGTTGTTGCTACATATGAACACTTTTCACATTCTCCCGTGCAACTCGGCTGCTAGTCCTCCTTCTGTGCAGAATCTTAAGGTCCTAGCTCGTGTCCACGGCATCAAAGCCGGCTAAAAAGTCAATAATCAATACCTAAAACTTCAATTGTACTACTTCTTACTGGCTATTACATCAAATTAGAAGCTTCATCTGTGTTCTACTGTGGTGGTTTTAGTGTCTCCGCCTACCGCAGCATACGACATAGCTTTGCAGACGATAAGTACAACCGTTTCAGAGAGAAGAGTGGCCTATGTGACGATCTGGCTTTAAGTCGATTCTATAACAAATGACGAAAACGGACGGATTTCTCAGGTTTTTACTACATATGAACATTTTTCACATTCTCCCGTGCAACTCGGCTGCTAGTCCTCCTTTCATGCAGAATTTTAAGGTCCTAGCTCATGTCCAAGGCACCAAAGCCAGCTAAAAAGTCAATAATCGATACCTAAAACTTGAATTGTACTACTTCTTACTGGCTATTACATCAACTTAGAAGCTTCATCTGTGTTCTACTGTGGTGGTTTTAGTGTCTCCGCCTACCGCAGCATACGACATAGCTTTGCAGACGATAAGTACAACCGTTTCAGAGAGAAGAGCGGCCAATGTGACGATCTGGCTTTAAGTCGATTCGATAACAAATGACGAAAACGGACGGATTTCTCAGGTTTTTACTACATATGAACACTTTTCACATTCTCCCATGCAACTTGGCTGCTAGTCCTCCTTTCATGCAGAATCTTAAGGTCCTAGCTCATGTCCAAGGCACCAAAGCCAGCTAAAAAGTCAATAATCGATACCTAAAACTTGAATTGTACTACTTCTTACTGGCTATTACATCATCTTAGAAGCTTCATCTATGTTCTACTATGGTGCTTTTAGTGTCTCCGCATACCGCATCACGCGACATAGTTTTGCAGACGATAAGTACAACCGTTTCAGAGAGAAGAGCGGCCAATGTGACGATCCGGCTTTAAGTCGATT
The DNA here is from genome assembly GCF_023897955.1 of Schistocerca gregaria. Lineage (NCBI taxonomy): Eukaryota > Metazoa > Arthropoda > Insecta > Orthoptera > Acrididae > Schistocerca > Schistocerca gregaria. The sequence continues at coordinate 5,354,034 of NW_026061812.1, read as the reverse complement.
CGATAACAAATGACGAAAACGGACGGATTTCTCAGGTTTTTACTACATATGAACACTTTTCACATTCTTCCGTGCAACTCGGCTGCTATTCCTCCTTTCATGCAGAATCTTAAGGTAATAGCTCATGTCCAAGGCACCAAAGCCAGCTAAAAAGTCAATAATCGATACCTAAAACTTGAATTGTACTACTTCTTACTGGCTATTACATCATCATAGAAGCTTCATCTGTGTTCTACTATGGTGCTTTTAGTGTCTCCGCATACCGCAGCACGCGACATAGCTTTGCAGACGATAAGTACAACCGTTTCAGAGAGCAGAGCGGCCAATGTGACGATTTGGCTTTAAGTCGATTCGATAAAAATGACGAAAACGGACGGATTTCTCAGGTTTTTACTCTATTTGAACACTTTTCACATTCTCCCGTGCAAACTCGGCTGCTAGTCCTCCTCCTATGCAGAATCTTAAGGTCCTAGCTCATGTCCAAGGCATCAAAGCCAGCTAATAAGTCAATAATCAATACCTAAAAATTCAATTGTACTACTTCTTACTGGCTATTACATCAAATTAGAAGCTTCATCTGTGTTCTACTGTGGTGGTTTTAGTGTCTCCGCCTGCCGCAGCATTCGACATAGCTTTGCAGACGATAAGTACAAACTTTTCAGAGAGAAGAGTGGCCAATGTGACGATCTGGCTTTAAGTCGATTCGATAACAAATGACGAAAACGGACGGATTTCTCAGGTTTTTACTACATATGAACACTTTTCACATTCTCCCGTGCAACTCGGCTGCTAGTCCTCCTTTCATGCAGAATCTTAAGGTCCTAGCTCATGTCCAAGGCACCAAAGCCAGCTAAAAAGTCAATAATCGATACTTAAAACTTGAATTGTACTACTTCTTACTGGCTATTACATCAACTTAGAAGCTTCATCTGTGTTCTACTATGGTGCTTCTAGTGTCTCCGCATACCGCAGCACGCGACATAGCTTTGAAGACGATAAGTACAACCGTTTCAGAGAGAAGAGCGGCCAATGTGACGATCTGGCTTTAAGTCGATTCGATAACAAATGACGAAAACGGACGGATTTCTCAGGTTTTTACTACATATGAACACTTTTCACATTCTCCCCTGCAACTCAGCTGCTAGTCCTCCTTTCATGCAGAATCTTAAGGTCCTAGCTCATGTCCAAGGCACCAAAGCCAGCTAAAAACTCAATAATCGATACCTAAAACTTGAATTGTACTACTTCTTACTCTCTATTACATCATCTTAGAAGCTTCATCTGTGTTCTACTATGGTGCTTTTAGTGTCTCCGCATACCGCAGCACGCGACAAAGCTTTCCAGACGATAAGTACAACCGTTTCAGAGAGAAGAGCGGCCAATGTGACGAACTGGCTTTAAGTCGATTCGATAACAAATGACGAAAACGGACGGATTTCTCAGGTTTTTACTACATATGAACACTTTCACATTCTCCCCTGCAACTCGGCTGCTAGTCCTCCTTTCATGCAGAATCTTAAGGTCCTAGCTCATCTCCAAAGCACCAAAGCCAGCTAAAAAGTCAATAATCGATACCTAAAACTTGAATTGTACTACATCTTACTGGCTATTACATCATCTTAGAAGCTTCATCTGTGTTCTACTATGGTGCTATTAGTGTCTCCGCATACCGCAGCACGCGACAAAGCTTTCCAGACGATAAGTGCAACCGTTTCAGAGAGAAGAGCAGCCAATGTGACGATCTGGCTTTAAGTCATTTGATAACAAATGACGAAAACGGACGGATTTCTCAGGTTTTTACTACATATGAACACATTTCACATTCTCCCGTACAACGCGGCTGCTAGACCTCCTTTCATGCTGAATCTTATGGTCCTAGCTCATGTCCAAGGCACCAAAGCCAGCTAAAAAGTCAATAATCCATACCTAAAACTTGAATTGTACTACTTCTTACTGGCTATCACATCAACTTAGAAGCTTCATCTGTGTTCTACTATGGTGCTTTTAGTGTCTCCGCATACCGCAGCTCGCGACATAGCTTTGAAGACGATAAGTACAACCGTTTCAGAGAGAAGAGCGGCCAATGTGACGATCTGGCTTTAAGTCGATTCGATAACAAATGACGAAAAGGGACGGATTTCTTAGGTTTTTACTACATATGAACACTTTTCACATTGTCCCGTGCAACTCGGCTGCTAGTCCTCCTTTTGATGCAGAATCTTAAGATCCTAGCTCATGTTCAAGGCACCAAAGCCAGCTAAAAAATCAATAATCGATACCTAAAACATGAATTGTACTACTTCTTACTGGCTATTACATCAACTTAGAAGCTTCATCTGTGTTCCACTATGGTGCTTTTAGTGTCTCCGCATACCGCAGCACGCGACATAGCTTTGAAGACGATAAGTACAACCGTTACAGAGAGAAGAGCGGCCAATGTGACGATCTGGCTTTAAGTCGATTCGATAACAAATGACGAAAACGGACGGATTTCTCAGGTTTTTACTACATATGATCACTTTTCACATTCTCCCGTGCAACTCGGCTGCTAGTCCTCCCTTCATGCAGAATCTTAAGGTCCTAGCTCATGTCCAAGGCACCAAAGCCAGCTAAAAACTCAATAATCAGTACCTAAAACTTGAATTGTACTACTTCTTACTGGCTATTACGTCAACTTAGAAGCTTAATCTGTGTTCTACTATGGTGCTTTCAGTGTCTCCGCATACCGCAGCACGCGACATAGCTTTGCAGACGATAAGTACAACCGTTTCAGAGAGAAGAGCGGCCAAGTGACGATCTGGCTTTAAGGCGATTCGATAACAAATGACGAAAACGGACGGATTTCTCAGGTTGTTACTACATATGAACACTTTTCATATTGTCCCGTGCAACTCGGCAGCTAGTCCTCTTTTCATGGAGAATCTTAAAGTCCTAGCTCATGTCCAAGGCACCAAATCCATCTAAGAAGTCGATACGATACCTTAAACTTGAATTGTACTACGTCTTACTGGCTATTACATCAACTTAGAAGCTTCATCTGTGTTCTACTATGGTGCTTTTAGTGTCTCCGCATAACCGCAGCACGCGACATAGCTTTGAAGACGATAAGTACAACCGTTTCAGAGAGAAGAGCGGCCAATGTGACGATCTGGCTTTAAGTCGATTCGATAACAAATGACGAAAACGGACGGATTTCTCAGGTTTTTACTACATATGAACACTTCTCACATTCTCCCGTGCAACTCGGCTGCTAGTCCTCCTTTCATGTAGAATCTTAAGGTCCTAGCTCATGTCCAAGGCACCAAAGCCAGCTAAAAAGTCAATAATCGATACTTAAAACTTGAATTGTACTACTTCTTACTGGCTATTACATCAACTTAGAAGCTTCATCTGTGTTCTACTATGGTGCTTCTAGTGTCTCCGCATACCGCAGCACGCGACATAGCTTTGAAGACGATAAGTACAACCGTTTCAGAGAGAAGAGCGGCCAATGTGACGATCTGGCTTTAAGTCGATTCGATAACAAATGACGAAAACGGACGGATTTCTCAGGTTGGTTTTTACTACATATGAACACTTTTCACATTCTCCCGTGCAACGCGGCTGCTAGTCCTCCTTTCATGCAGAATCTTAAGGTCCTAGTTCATGTCCAAGGCACCAAAGCCAGCTAAAAAGTCAATAAACGATACCTAAAACTTGAATTGTACTACTTCTTACTGGCTATTACATCAACTTAGAAGCTTCATCTGTGTTCTACTATGGTGCTTTTAGTTTCTCCGCATACCGCAGCACGCGACAAAGCTTTGCAGACGATAATTACAACCGTTTCAGAGAGAAGAGCGGCCAATGTGACAATCAGGCTTTAAGTCGATTCGATAACAAATGACGAAAACGGACGGATTTCTCAGGTTTTTACTACATATGAACACTTTTCACATTCTCCCGTGCAACTAGGCTGCTACTCCTCCTTTCATCCAGAATCTTAAGGTCCTACCTCATCTCCAAGGCACCAAAGCCAGCTAAAAAGTCAATAATCCATACCTAAAACTTGAACTGTCCTACTTCTTACTGGCTATTACATCATCTTAGAAGCTTCATATGTGTTCTACTATGGTGCTTTTAGTGTTTCCGCATACCGCAGCAAATGACATAGCTTTGCAGACGATAAGTACAACCGTTTCAGAGAGAAGAGCGGCCAATGTGACGATCTGGCTTTAAGTCGATTCGATAACAAATGACGAAAACGGACGGATTTCTCAGGTTTTTACTACATATGAACACTTTTCACATTCTCCCGTGAAACTCGGCTGCTAGTCCTCCTTTCATGCAGAATCTTAAGGTCCTAGCTCATGTCCAAGGCACCAAAGCCAGCTAAAAAGTCAATAATCGATACTTAAAACTTGAATTGTACTACGTGTTACTGGCTATTACATCAACTTAGAAGCTTCATCTGTGTTCTACTATGGTGCTTTTAGTGTCTCCGCATAACCGCAGCACGCGTCATAGCTTTAAAGACGTTAAGTACAACCGTTTCAGAGAGAAGAGCGGCCAATGTGACGATCTGGCTTTAAGTCGATTCGATAACAAATGACGAAAACGGACGGATTTCTCAGGTTTTTACTACATATGAACACTTTTCACATTCTCCCCTGCAACTCGGCTGCTAGTCCTCCTTTCATGCAGAATCTTAAGGTCCTAGCTCATGTCCAAGGCACCAAAGCCAGCTAAATAGTCAATAATCGATACCTAAAACTTGAATTGTACTACTTCTTACTGGCTATTACATCATCTTAGAAGCTTCATCTGTGTTCTACTATGGTGCTTTTAGTGTCTCCGCATACCGCAGCACGCGACATAGCTTTCCAGACGATAAGTACAACCGTTTCAGAGAGAAGAGCGGCCAAGTGACGATCTGGCTTTAAGGCGATTCGATAACAAATGACGAAAACGGACGGATTTCTCAGGTTGTTACTACATATGAACACTTTTCATATTGTCCCGTGCAACTCGGCAGCTAGTCCTCTTTTCATGGAGAATCTTAAAGTCCTAGCTCATGTCCAAGGCACCAAATCCATCTAAGAAGTCGATACGATACCTTAAACTTGAATTGTACTACTTCTTACTGGCTATTACATCATCATAGAAGCTTCATATGTGTTCTACTATGGTGCTTTTAGTGTCTCCGCATACCGCAGCACGCGACATAGCTTTGCAGACGGTAAGTACAACCGTTTCAGAGAGAAGAGCGGCCAATGTGACGATCTGGCTTTAAGTCGATTCGATAACAAATGACGAAAACGGACGGATTTCTCAGGTTTTTACTACATATGAACACTTCTCACATTCTCCCGTGCAACTCGGCTGCTAGTCCTCCTTTCATGTAGAATCTTAAGGTCCTAGCTCATATCCAAGGCATCAAAGCCAGCTTAAAAGTCAATAATCGATACATTTAACTTGAATTGTACTATTTCTTACTGGCTATTACATCAACTTAGAAGTTTCATCTGTGTTCTACTATGGTGCTTTTAGTGTCTCCGCATACCGCAGCACGCGACATTGCTTTGCAGACGATAAGTACAACCGTTTTAGAGAGAAGAGCGGCCAATGTGACGATCTGGCTTTAAGTCGATTCGATAACAAATGACGAAAACGGACGGATTTCTCAGGTTTTTACTACATATGAACAATTTTTACATTCACCCGTGCAACTCGGCTGCTACTCCTCCTTTCATCCAGAATCTTAAGGTCCAAGCTCATCTCCAAGGGATCAAAGCCAGCTTAAAAGTCAATAATCGATACATTTAACTTGAATTGTACTACTTCTTACTGGCTATTACATCAACTTAGAAGACTCATCTGTGTTCTACTATGGTGCTTTTAGTGTCTCCGCATACCGCAGCACGCGACATTGCTTTGCAGACGATAAGTACAACCGTTTCAGAGAGAAGAGCGGCCAATGTGACGATCTGGCTTTAAGTCGATTCGATAACAAATGACGAAAACGGACGGATTTCTCAGGTTTTTACTACATATGAACACTTTTCACATTCTCCCGTGCAACTCGGCTGCTACTCCTCCTTTCATCCAGAATCTTAAGGTCCAAGCTCATCTCCAAGGCACCAAAGCCAGCTACAAAGTCAATAATCGATACCTAAAACTTGAACTGTCCTACTTCTTACTGGCTATTACATCATCTTAGAAGCTTCATATGTGTTCTACTATGGTGCTTTTAGTGTCTCCGCATACCGCAGCACGCGACATAGCTTTGCAGACGATAAGTACAACCGTTTCAGAGAGAAGAGCGGCCAATGTGACGATCTGGCTTTAAGTCGATTCGATAACAAATGACGAAAACGGACGGATTTCTGAGGTTGGTTTTTACTACATATGAACACTTTTCACATTCTCCCGTGCAACGCGGCTGCTAGTCCTCCTTTCATGCAGAATCTTAAGGTCCTAGTTCATGTCCAAGGCACCAAAGCCAGCTAAAAAGTCAATAAACGATACCTAAAACTTGAATTGTACTACTTCTTACTGGCTATTACATCAACTTAGAAGCTTCATCTGCGTTCTACTATGGTGCTTTTAGTTTCTCCGCATACCGCAGCACGCGACACAGCTTTGCAGACGATAATTACAACCGTTTCAGAGAGAAGAGCGGCCAATGTGACAATCAGGCTTTAAGTCGATTCGATAACAAATGACGAAAACGGACGGATTTCTCAGGTTTTTACTACATATGAACACTTTTCACATTCTCCCGTGCAACTCGGCTGCTACTCCTCCTTTCATCCAGAATCTTAAGGTCCTACCTCATCTCCAAGGCACCAAAGCCAGCTAAAAAGTCAATAATCGATACCTAAAACTTGAACTCTGCTACTTCTTACTGGCTATTACATCATCTTAGAAGCTTCATATGTGTTCTACTATGGTGCTTTTAGTGTTTCCGCATACCGCAGCACGTGACATAGCTTTGCAGACGATAAGTACAACCGTTTCAGAGAGAAGAGCGGCCAATGTGACGATCTGGCTTTAAGTCGATTCGATAACAAATGACGAAAACGGACGGATTTCTCAGGTTTTTACTACATATGAACACTTTTCACATTCTCCCGTGCAACTCGGCTGCTAGTCCTCCTTTCATGCAGAATCTTAAGGTCCTAGCTCATGTCCAAGGCACCAAAGCCAGCTAAAAAGTCAATAATCTATACTTAAAACTTGAATTGTACTACGTCTTACTGGCTATTACATCAACTTAGAAGCTTCATCTGCGTTCTACTATGGTGCTTTTAGTGTCTCCGCATACCGCAGCACGCGACATAGCTTTGAAGACGATAAGTACAACCGTTTCAGAGAGAAGAGCGGCCAATGTGACGATCTGGCTTTAAGTCGATTCGATAACAAATGACGAAAACGGACGGATTTCTCAGGTTTTTACTACATATGAACACTTTTCACATTCTCCCCTGCAACTCGCCTGCTAGTCCTCCTTTCATGCAGAATCTTAAGGTCCTAGCTCATGTCCAAGGCACCAAAGCCAGCTAAATAGTCAATAATCGATACCTAAAACTTGAATTGTACTACTTCTTACTGGCTATTACATCATCTTAGAAGCTTCATCTGTGTTCTACTATGGTGATTTTAGTGTCTCCGCATACCGCAGCACGCGACATAGCTTTCCTGACGATAAGTACAACCGTTTCAGAGAGAAGAGCGGCCAAGTGACGATCTGGCTTTAAGGCGATTCGATAACAAATGACGAAAACGGACGGATTTCTCAGGTTGTTACTACATATGAACACTTTTCATATTGTCCCGTGCAACTCGGCAGCTAGTCCTCTTTTCATGGAGAATCTTAAAGTCCTAGCTCATGTCCAAGGCACCAAATCCATCTAAGAAGTCGATACGATACCTTAAACTTGAATTGTACTACTTCTTACTGGCTATTACATCATCATAGAAGCTTCATATGTGTTCTACTATGGTGCTTTTAGTGTCTCCGCATACCGCAGCACGCGACATTGCTTTGCAGACGGTAAGTACAACCGTTTCAGAGAGAAGAGCGGCCAATGTGACGATCTGGCTTTAAGTCGATTCGATAACAAATGACGAAAACGGACGGATTTCTCAGGTTTTTACTACATATGAACACTTCTCACATTCTCCCATGCAACTCGGCTGCTAGTCCTCCTTTCATGTAGAATCTTAAGGTCCTAACTCATATCCAAGGCATCAAAGCCAGCTTAAAAGTCAATAATCGATACATTTAACTTGAATTGTACTATTTCTTACTGGCTATTACATCAACTTAGAAGTTTCATCTGTGTTCTACTATGGTGCTTTTAGTGTTTCCGCATACCGCAGCACGCGACATTGCTTTGCAGACGATAAGTACAACCGTTTCAGAGAGAAGAGCGGCCAATGTGACGATCTGGCTTTAAGTCGATTCGATAACAAATGACGAAAACGGACGGATTTCTCAGGTTTTTACTACATATGAACAATTTTTACATTATCCCGTGCAACTCGGCTGCTACTCCTCCTTTCATCCAGAATCTTAAGGTCCAAGCTCATCTCCAAGGCACCAAAGCCAGCTACAAAGTCAATAATCGATACCTAAAACTTGAACTTTCCTACTTCTTACTGGCTATTACATCATCTTAGAAGCTTCATATGTGTTCTACTATGGTGCTTTTAGTGTCTCCGCATACCGCAGCACGCGACATAGCTTTGCAGACGATAAGTACAACCGTTTCAGAGAGAAGAGCGGCCAATGTGACGATCTGGCTTTAAGTCGATTCGATAACAAATGACGAAAACGGACGGATTTCTCAGGTTGGTTTTTACTACATATGAACACTTTTCACATTCTCCCGTGCAACGCGGCTGCTAGTCCTCCTTTCATGCAGAATCTTAAGGTCCTAGTTCATGTCCAAGGCACCAAAGCCAGCTAAAAAGTCAATAAACGATACCTAAAACTTCAATTGTACTACTTCTTACTGGCTATTACATCAACTTAGAAGCTTCATCTGCTTCATCTACTATGGTGCTTTTAGTTTCTCCGCATACCGCAGCACGCGACACAGCTTTGCAGACGATAATTACAACCGTTTCAGAGAGAAGAGTGGCCAATGTGACAATCAGGCTTTAAGTCGATTCGATAACAAATGACGAAAACGGACGGATTTCTCAGGTTTTTACTACATATGAACACTTTTCACATTCTCCCGTGCAACTCGGCTGCTACTCCTCCTTTCATCCAGAATCTTAAGGTCCTACCTCATCTCCAAGGCACCAAAGCCAGCAGAAAAGTCAATAATCGATACCTAAAACTTGAACTGTCCTACTCCTTACTGGCTATTACATCATTTTAGAAGCTTCATATGTGTTCTACTATGGTGCGTTTAGTGTTTCCGCATACCGCAGCACGTGACATAGCTTTGCAGACGATAAGTACAACCGTTTCAGAGAGAAGAGCGGCCAATGTGACGATTTGGCTTTAAGTCGATTCGATAACAAATGACGAAAACGGACGGATTTCTCAGGTTTTTACTACATATGAACACTTTTCACATTCTCCCGTGCAACTCGGCTGCTAGTCCTCGTTTCATGCAGAATCTTAAGGTCCTAGCTCATGTCCAAGGCACCAAAGCCAGCTAAAAAGTCAATAATCGATACTTAAAACTTGAACTGTACTACTTCTTACTGGCTATTACATCAACTTAGAAGCTTCATCTGTGTTCTACTATGGTGCTTTTAGTGTCTCCGCATACCGCAGCACGCGACATAGCTTTGAAGACGATAAGTACAACCGTTTCAGAGAGAAGAGCGGCCAATGTGACGATCTGGCTTTAAGGCGATTCGATAACAAATGACGAAAACGGACGGATTCTCAGGTTTTTACTACATATGAACACTTTTCACATTCTCCCCTGCAACTCGGCTGCTAGTCCGCCTTTCATGCAGAATCTTATGGTCCTAGCTCATGTCCAAGGCACCAAAGCCAGCTAAAAACTCAATAATCGATACCTAAAACTTGAATTGTACTACTTCTTACTCTCTATTACATCATCTTAGAAGCTTCATCTGTGTTCTACTATGGTGCTTTTAGTGTCTCCGCATACCGCAGCACGCGACAAAGCTTTCCAGACGATAAGTACAACCGTTTCAGAGAGAAGAGCAGCCAATGTGACGATCTGGCTTTAAGTCGATTTGATAACAAATGACGAAAACGAACGGATTTCTCAGGTTTTTACTACATATGAACACATTTCACATTCTCCCGTACAACGCGGCTGCTACTCCTCCTTTCATGCAGAATCTTAAGGTCCTAGCTCATGTCCAAGGCACCAAAGCCAGCTAAAAAGTCAATAATCGATACTTAAAACTTGAATTGTACTACTTCTTACTGGCTATTACATCAACCTAGAAGCTTCATATGTGTTCTACTATGGTGCTTTTAGTGTCTCCGCATACCGCAGCACGCGACATAGCTTTGCAGACGATAAGTACAACCGTTTCAGAGAGAAGAGCGGCCAATGTGACGATCTGGCTTTAAGTCGATTCGATAACAAATGACGAAAACGGACGGATTTCTCAGGTTGGTTTTTACTACATATGAACACTTTTCACATTCTCCCGTGCAACGCGGCTGCTAGTCCTCCTTTCATGCAGAATCTTAAGGTCCTAGTTCATGTCCAAGGCACCAAAGCCAGCTAAAAAGTCAATAAACGATACCTAAAACTTCAATTGTACTACTTCTTACTGGCTATTACATCAACTTAGAAGCTTCATCTGCTTCATCTACTATGGTGCTTTTAGTTTCTCCGCATACCGCAGCACGCGACACAGCTTTGCAGACGATAATTACAACCGTTTCAGAGAGAAGAGTGGCCAATGTGACAATCAGGCTTTAAGTCGATTCGATAACAAATGACGAAAACGGACGGATTTCTCAGGTTTTTACTACATATGAACACTTTTCACATTCTCCCGTGCAACTCGGCTGCTACTCCTCCTTTCATCCAGAATCTTAAGGTCCTACCTCATCTCCAAGGCACCAAAGCCAGCAAAAAAGTCAATAATCGATACCTAAAACTTGAACTGTCCTACTCCTTACTGGCTATTACATCATTTTAGAAGCTTCATATGTGTTCTACTATGGTGCGTTTAGTGTTTCCGCATACCGCAGCACGCGACATAGCTTTGCAGACGATAAGTACAACCGTTTCAGAGAGAAGAGCGGCCAATGTGACGATTTGGCTTTAAGTCGATTCGATAACAAATGACGAAAACGGACGGATTTCTCAGGTTTTTACTACATATGAACACTTTTCACATTCTCCCGTGCAACTCGGCTGCTAGTCCTCGTTTCATGCAGAATCTTAAGGTCCTAGCTCATGTCCAAGGCACCAAAGCCAGCTAAAAAGTCAATAATCGATACTTAAAACTTGAACTGTACTACTTCTTACTGGCTATTACATCAACTTAGAAGCTTCATCTGTGTTCTACTATGGTGCTTTTAGTGTCTCCGCATACCGCAGCACGCGACATAGCTTTGAAGACGATAAGTACAACCGTTTCAGAGAGAAGAGCGGCCAATGTGACGATCTGGCTTTAAGGCGATTCGATAACAAATGACGAAAACGGACGGATTCTCAGGTTTTTACTACATATGAACACTTTTCACATTCTCCCCTGCAACTCGGCTGCTAGTCCGCCTTTCATGCAGAATCTTATGGTCCTAGCTCATGTCCAAGGCACCAAAGCCAGCTAAAAACTCAATAATCGATACCTAAAACTTGAATTGTACTACTTCTTACTCTCTATTACATCATCTTAGAAGCTTCATCTGTGTTCTACTATGGTGCTTTTAGTGTCTCCGCATACCGCAGCACGCGACAAAGCTTTCCAGACGATAAGTACAACCGTTTCAGAGAGAAGAGCGGCCAAGTGACGATCTGGCTTTAAGGCGATTCGATAACAAATGACGAAAACGGACGGATTTCTCAGGTTGTTACTACATATGAACACTTTTCATATTGTCCCGTGCAACTCGGCAGCTAGTCCTCTTTTCATGGAGAATCTTAAAGTCCTAGCTCATGTCCAAGGCACCAAATCCATCTAAGAAGTCGATACGATACCTTAAACTTGAATTGTACTACTTCTTACTGGCTATTACATCATCATAGAAGCTTCATATGTGTTCTACTATGGTGCTTTTAGTGTCTCCGCATACCGCAGCACGCGACATAGCTTTGCAGACGGTAAGTACAACCGTTTCAGAGAGAAGAGCGGCCAATGTGACGATCTGGCTTTAAGTCGATTCGATAACAAATGACGAAAACGGACGGATTTCTCAGGTTTTTACTACATATGAACACTTCTCACATTCTCCCATGCAACTCGGCTGCTAGTCCTCCTTTCATGTAGAATCTTAAGGTCCTAACTCATATCCAAGGCATCAAAGCCAGCTTAAAAGTCAATAATCGATACATTTAACTTGAATTGTACTATTTCTTACTGGCTATTACATCAACTTAGAAGTTTCATCTGTGTTCTACTATGGTGCTTTTAGTGTTTCCGCATACCGCAGCACGCGACATTGCTTTGCAGACGATAAGTGCAACCGTTTCAGAGAGAAGAGCGGCCAATGTGACGATCTGGCTTTAAGTCGATTCGATAACAAATGACGAAAACGGACGGATTTCTTAGGTTTTTACTACGTATGAACACTTTTCACATTGTCCCGTGCAACTCGGCTGCTAGTCCTCCTTTTGATGCAGAATCTTATGATCCTAGCTCATGTTCAAGGCACCAAAGCCAGCTAAAAAATCAATCATCGATACCTAAACATGAATTGTACTACTTCTTACTGGCTATTACATCAACTTAGAAGCTTCATCTGTGTTCCACTATGGTGCTTTTAGTGTCTCCGCATACCGCAGCACGCGACATAGCTTTGAAGACGATAAGTACAACCGTTTCAGAGAGAAGAGCGGCCAATGTGACGATCTGGCTTTAAGTCGATTCGATAACAAATGACGAAAACGGACGGATTTCTCAGGTTGTTACTACATATGAACACTTTTCACATTCTCCCGTGCAACTCGGCTGCTAGTCCTCCTTCTATGCAGTTCCCCACAGTCGTTTAATGAACAAAGTAAGAGCATACGGACTATCAGATCAATTGTGTGATTGGATTGAGGAGTTCCTAGATAACAGAACGCAGCATGTCATTCTCAATGGAGAGAAGTCTTCCGAAGTAAGAGTGATTTCAGGTGTGCCCCAGGGGAGTGTCATAGGACCGTTGCTATTCACAATATACATAAATGACCTGGTGGATGACATCGGAAGTTCACTGAGGCTTTTTGCAGATGATGCTGTGGTGTATCGAGAGGTTGCAACAATGGAAAATTGTACTGAAATGCAGGAGGATCTGCAGCGAATTGACGCATGGTGCACGGAATGGCAATTGAATCTCAATGTAGACAAGTGTAATGTGATGCGAATACATAGAAAGATAGGTCCCTTATCATTTAGCTACAAAATAGCAGGTCAGCAACTGGAAGTAGTTAATTCCATAAATTATCTGGGAGTACTCATTAGGAGTGATTTAAAATGGAATGATCATATAAAGTTGATCGTCGGTAAAGCAGATGCCAGATTGAGATTCATTGGAAGAATCTTAAGGAAATGCAATCCGACAACAAAGGAAGTAGGTTACAGTACGCTTGTTCGCCCAATGCTTGAATACTGCTCAGCAGTGTGGGATCCGCACCAGGTAGGGTTGATAGAAGAGATAGAGAAGATCCAACGGAGAGCAGCGCGCTTCGTTACAGGATCATTTAGTAATTGTGAAAGCGTTACGGAGATGATAGATAAACTCCAGTGGAAGACTCTGCAGGAGAGACGCTCAGTAGCTCGGTACGGGCTTTTGTTAAAGTTTCGAGAACATACCTTCACCGAAGAGTCAAGCAGTATATTGCTCCCTCCTACGTATATCTCGCGAAGAGACCATGAGGATAAAATCAGAGAGATTAGAGCCCACACAGAAGCATACCGACAATCCTTCTTTCCACGTACAATACGAGACTGGAATAGAAGGGAGAACCGATAGAGGTACTCAGGGTACCCTCCGACACACACCGTCAGGTGGCTTGCGGAGTATGGATGTAGATGTAGATGTAGATCTTAAGGTCCTAGCTCATGTCCACGGCATCAAAGCCGGCTAAAAAGTCAATAATCAATACCTAAAACTTCAATTGTACTACTTCTTACTGGCTATTACATCAAATTAAAAGCTTCATCTGTGTTCTACTGTGGTGTTTTTAGTGTCTCCGCCTACCGCAGCATACGACATAGCTTTGCAGACGATAAGTACAACCGTTTCAGAGAGAAGTGTGGCCTATGTGACGATCTGGCTTTAAGTCGATTCTATAACAAATGACGAAAACGGACGGATTTCTCAGGTTTTTACTACATATGAACACTTTTCACATTCTCCCGTGCAACTCGGCTGCTAGTCCTCCTTTCATGCAGAATTTTAAGGTCCTAGCTCATGTCCAAGGCACCAAAGCCAGCTAAAAAGTCAATAATCGATACCTAAAACTAGAATTGTACTACTTCTTACTGGCTATTACATCAACTTTGAAGCTTCATCTGTGTTCTACTGTGGTGGTTTTAGTGTCTCCGCATACCGCAGCACGCGACAAAGCTTTCCAGACGATAAGTGCAACCGTTTCAGAGAGAAGAGCAGCCAATGTGACGATCTGGCTTTAAGTCGATTCGATAACAAATGACGAAAAGGGACGGATTTCTTAGGTTTTTACTACGTATGAACACTTTTCACATTGTCCCGTGCAACTCGGCTGCTAGTCCTCCTTTTGATGCAGAATCTTAAGATCCTAGCTCATGTTCAAGGCACCAAAGCCAGCTAAAAAATCAATAATCGATACCTAAAACATGAATTGTACTACTTCTTACTGGCTATTACATCAACTTAGAAGCTTCATCTGTGTTCCACTATGGTGCTTTTAGTGTCTCCGCATACCGCAGCACGCGACATAGCTTTGAAGACGATAAGTACAACCGTTTCAGAGAGAAGAGCGGCCAATGTGACGATCTGGCTTTAAGTCGATTCGATAACAAATGACGAAAACGGACGGATTTCTCAGGTTGTTACTACATATGAACACTTTTCACATTCTCCCGTGCAACTCGGCTGCTAGTCCTCCTTTCATGCAGAATTTTAAGGTCCTAGCTCATGTCCAAGGCACCAAAGCCAGCTAAAAAGTCAATAATCGATACCTAAAACTAGAATTGTACTACTTCTTACTGGCTATTACATCAACTTAGAAGCTTCATCTGTGTTCTACTGTGGTGGTTTTAGTGTCTCCGCCTACCGCAGCATACGACATAGCTTTGCAGACGATAAGTACAACCGTTTCAGAGAGAAGAGCGGCCAATGTGACGATCTGGCTTTAAGTCGATTCGATAACAAATGACGAAAACGGACGGATTTCTCAGGTTTTTACTACATATGAACACTTTTCACATTCTCCCATGCAACTTGGCTGCTAGTCCTCCTTTCATGCAGAATCTTAAGGTCCTAGCTCATGTCCAAGGCACCAAAGCCAGCTAAAAAGTCAATAATCGATACCTAAAACTTGAATTGTACTACTTCTTACTGGCTATTACATCAACTTAGAAGCTTCATCTATGTTCTACTATGGTGCTTTTAGTGTCTCCGCATACCGCAGCACGCGACATAGCTTTGCAGACGATAAGTACAACCGTTTCAGAGAGAAGAGCGGCCAATGTGACGATCCGGCTTTAAGTCGATTCGATAACAAATGACGAAAACGGACGGATTTCTCAGGTTTTTACTACATAAGAACACTTTTCACATTCTTCCGTGCAACTCGGCTGCTATTCCTCCTTTCATGCAGAATCTTAAGGTAATAGCTCATGTCCAAGGCACCAAAGCCAGCTAAAAAGTCAATAATCGATACCTAAAACTTGAATTGTACTACTTCTTACTGGCTATTACATCATCATAGAAGCTTCATCTGTGTTCTACTATGGTGCTTTTAGTGTCTCCGCATACCGCAGCACGCGACATAGCTTTGCAGACGATAAGTACCAACGTTTCAGAGAGAAGAGCGGCCAATGTGATGATCTGGCTTTAAGTCGATTCGATAACAAATGACGAAAACGGACGGATTTCTCAGGTTTTTACTACATATGATCACTTTTCACATTCTCCCGTGCAACTCGGCTGCTAGTCCTCCCTTCATGCAGAATCTTAAGGTCCTAGCTCATGTCCAAGGCACCAAAGCCAGCTAAAAACTCAATAATCAGTACCTAAAACTTGAATTGTACTATTTCTTACTGGCTATTACGTCAACTTAGAAGCTTAATCTGTGTTCTACTATGGTGCTTTTAGTGTCTCCGCATACCGCAGCACGCGACATAGCTTTGCAGACGATAAGTACAACCGTTTCAGAGAGAAGAGCGGCCAAGTGACGATCTGGCTTTAAGGCGATTCGATAACAAATGACGAAAACGGACGGATTTCTCAGGTTGTTACTACATATGAACACTTTTCATATTGTCCCGTGCAACTCGGCAGCTAGTCCTCTTTTCATGGAGAATCTTAAAGTCCTAGCTCATGTCCAAGGCACCAAATCCATCTAAGAAGTCGATACGATACCTTAAACTTGAATTGTACTACTTCTTACTGGCTATTACATCATCATAGAAGCTTCATATGTGTTCTACTATGGTGCTTTTAGTGTCTCCGCATACCGCAGCACGCGACATAGCTTTGCAGACGGTAAGTACAACCGTTTCAGAGAGAAGAGCGGCCAATGTGACGATCTGGCTTTAAGTCGATTCGATAACAAATGACGAAAACGGACGGATTTCTCTGGTTTTTACTACATATGAACACTTCTCACATTCTCCCGTGCAACTCGGCTGCGAGTCCTCCTTTCATGTAAAATCTTAAGGTCCTAGCTCATATCCAAGGCATCAAAGCCAGCTTAAAAGTCAATAATCGATACATTTAACTTGAATTGTACTACTTCTTACTGGCTATTACATCAAATTAGAAGCTTCATCTGTGTTCTACTGTGGTGGTTTTAGTGTCTCCGCCTACCGCAGCATACGACATAGCTTTGCAGACGATAAGTACAACCGTGTCAGAGAGAAGTGTGGCCTATGTGACGATCTGGCTTTAAGTCGATTCGATAACAAATGACGAAAACGGACGGATTTCTCAGGTTTTTACTACATATGATCACTTTTCACATTCTCCCGTGCAACTCGGCTGCTAGTCCTCCCTTCATGCAGAATCTTAAGGTCCTATCTCATGTCCAAGGCACCAAAGCCAGCTAAAAACTCAATAATCAGTACCTAAAACTTGAATTGTACTATTTCTTACTGGCTATTACGTCAACTTAGAAGCTTAATCTGTGTTCTACTATGGTGCTTTTAGTGTCTCCGCATACCGCAGCACGCGACATAGCTTTGCAGACGATAAGTACAACCGTTTCAGAGAGAAGAGCGGCCAAGTGACGATCTGGCTTTAAGGCGATTCGATAACAAATGACGAAAACGGACGGATTTCTCAGGTTGTTACTACATATGAACACTTTTCATATTGTCCCGTGCAACTCGGCAGCTAGTCCTCATTTCATGGAGAATCTTAAAATCCTAGCTCATGTCCAAGGCACCAAATCCATCTAAGAAGTCGATACGATACCTTAAACTTGAATTGTACTACTTCTTACTGGCTATTACATCATCATAGAAGCTTCATATGTGTTCTACTATGGTGCTTTTAGTGTCTCCGCATACCGCAGCACGCGACATAGCTTTGCAGACGGTAAGTACAACCGTTTCAGAGAGAAGAGCGGCCAATGTGACGATCTGGCTTTAAGTCGATTCGATAACAAATGACGAAAACGGACGGATTTCTCTGGTTTTTACTACATATGAACACTTCTCACATTCTCCCGTGCAACTCGGCTGCTAGTCCTCCTTTCATGTAGAATCTTAAGGTCCTAGCTCATATCCAAGGCATCAAAGCCAGCTTAAAAGTCAATAATCGATACTTTTAACTTGAATTGTACTACTTCTTACTGGCTATTACATCAACTTAGAAGACTCATCTGTGTTCTACTATGGTGCTTTTAGTGTCTCCGCATACCGCAGCACGCGACATTGCTTTGCAGACGATAAGTACAACCGTTTCAGAGAGAAGAGCGGCCAATGTGACGATCTGGCTTTAAGTCGATTCGATAACAAATGACGAAAACGGACGGATTTCTCAGGTTTTTACTACATATGAACACTTTTCACATTCTCCCGTGCAACTCGGCTGCTACTCCTCCATTCATCCAGAATCTTAAGGTCCAAGCTCATCTCCAAGGCACCAAAGCCAGCTACAAAGTCAATAATCGATACCTAAAACTTGAACTGTCCTACTACTTACTGGCTATTACATCATCTTAGAAGCTTCATATGTGTTCTACTATGGTGCTTTTAGTGTCTCCGCATACCGCAGCACGCGACATAGCTTTGCAGACGATAAGTACAACCGTTTCAGAGAGAAGAGCGGCCAATGTGACGATCTGGCTTTAAGTCGATTCGATAACAAATGACGAAAACGGACGGATTTCTCAGGTTGGTTTTTACTACATATGAACACTTTTCACATTCTCCCGTGCAACGCGGCTGCTAGTCCTCCTTTCATGCAGAATTTTAAGGTCCTAGTTCATGTCCAAGGCACCAAAGCCAGCTAAAAAGTCAATAAACGATACCTAAAACTTGAATTGTACTACTTCTTACTGGCTATTACATCAACTTAGAAGCTTCATCTGTGTTCTACTATGGTGCTTTTAGTTTCTCCGCATTCCGCAGCACGCGACACAGCTTTGCAGACGATAATTACAACCGTTTCAGAGAGAAGAGCGGCCAATGTGACCATCAGGCTTTAAGTCGATTCGATAACAAATGACGAAAACGGACGGATTTCTCAGGTTTTTACTACATATGAACACTTTTCACATTCTCCCGTGCAACTCGGCTGCTACTCCTCCTTTCATCCAGAATCTTAAGGTCCTACCTCATCTCCAAGGCACCAAAGCCAGCTAAAAAGTCAATAATCGATACCTAAAACTTGAACTGTCCTACTTCTTACTGGCTATTACATCATCTTAGAAGCTTCATATGTGTTCTACTATGGTGCTTTTAGTGTTTCCGCATACCGCAGCACGTGACATAGCTTTGCAGACGATAAGTACAACCGTTTCAGAGGAAGAGCGGCCAATGTGACGATCTGGCTTTAAGTCGATTCGATAACAAATGACGAAAACGGACGGATTTCTCAGGTTTTTACTACATATGAACACTTTTCACATTCTCCCGTGCAACTCGGCTGCTAGTCCTCCTTTCATGCAGAATCTTAAGGTCCTAGCTCATGTCCAAGGCACCAAAGCCAGCTAAAAAGTCAATAATCGATACTTAAAACTTGAATTGTACTACGTCTTACTGGCTATTATATCAACTTAGAAGCTTCATCTGTGTTCTACTATGGTGCTTTTAGTGTCTCCGCATACCGCAGCACGCGACATAGCTTTGAAGACGATAAGTACAACCGTTTCAGAGAGAAGAGCGGCCAATGTGACGATCTGGCTTTAAGTCGATTCGATAACAAATGACGAAAACGGACGGATTTCTCAGGTTTTTACTACATATGAACACTTTTCACATTCTCCCCTGCTACTCGGCTGCTAGTCCTCCTTTCATGCAGAATCTTAAGGTCCTAGCTCATGTCCAAGGCACCAAAGCCAGCTAAATAGTCAATAATCGATACCTAAAACTTGAATTGTACTACTTCTTACTGGCTATTACATCATCTTAGAAGCTTCATCTGTGTTCTACTATGGTGCTTTTAGTGTCTCCGCATACCGCAGCACGCGACATAGCTTTCCAGACGATAAGTACAACCGTTTCAGAGAGAAGAGCGGCCAAGTGACGATCTGGCTTTAAGTCGATTCGATAACAAATGACGAAAACGGACGGATTTCTCAGGTTTTTACTACATATGAACACTTCTCACATTCTCCCGTGCAACTCGGCTGCTAGTCCTCCTTTCATGTAGAATCTTAAGGTCCTAGCTCATATCCAAGGCATCAAAGCCAGCTTAAAAGTCAATAATCGATACATTTAACTTGAATTGTACTATTTCTAACTGGCTATTACATCAACTTAGAAGTTTCATCTGTGTTCTACTATGGTGCTTTTAGTGTCTCCGCATACCGCAGCACGCGACATTGCTTTGCAGACGATAAGTACAACCGTTTCAGAGAGAAGAGCGGCCAATGTGACGATCTGGCTTTAAGTCGATTCGATAACAAATGACGAAAACGGACGGATTTCTCAGGTTTTTACTACATATGAACAATTTTTACATTCTCCCGTGCAACTCGGCTGCTACTCCTATTTTCATCCAGAATCTTAAGGTCCAAGCTCATCTCCAAGGCATCAAAGCCAGCTTAAAAGTCAATAATCGATACATTTAACTTGAATTGTACTACTTCTTACTGGCTATTACATCAACTTAGAAGACTCATCTGTGTTCTACTATGGTGCTTTTAGTGTCTCCGCATACCGCAGCACGCGACATTGCTTTGCAGACGATAAGTACAACCGTTTCAGAGAGAAGAGCGGCCAATGTGACGATCTGGCTTTAAGTCGATTCGATAACAAATGACGAAAACGGACGGATTTCTCAGGTTGGTTTTTACTACATATGAACACTTTTCACATTCTCCCGTGCAACGCGGCTGCTAGTCCTCCTTTAATGCAGAATCTTAAGGTCCTAGTTCATGTCCAAGGCACCAAAGCCAGCTAAAAAGTCAATAAACGATACCTAAAACTTGAATTGTACTACTTCTTACTGGCTATTACATCAACTTAGAAGCTTCATCTGTGTTCTACTATGGTGCTTTTAGTTTCTCCGCATACCGCAGCACGCGACACAGCTTTGCAGACGATAATTACAACCGTTTCAGAGAGAAGAGCGGCCAATGTGACAATCAGGCTTTAAGTCGATTCGATAACAAATGACGAAAACGGACGGATTTCTCAGGTTTTTACTACATATGAACACTTTTCACATTCTCCCGTGCAACTCGGCTGCTACTCCTCCTTTCATCCAGAATCTTAAGGTCCTACCTCATCTCCAAGGCACCAAAGCCAGCTAAAAAGTCAATAATCGATACCTAAAACTTGAACTGTCCTACTTCTTACTGGCTATTACATCATCTTAGAAGCTTCATATGTGTTCTACTATGGTGCTTTTAGTGTTTCCGCATACCGCAGCACGTGACATAGCTTTGCAGACGATAAGTACAACCGTTTCAGAGAGAAGAGCGGCCAATGTGACGATCTGGCTTTAAGTCGATTCGATAACAAATGACGAAAACGGACGGATTTCTCAGGTTTTTACTACATATGAACACTTCTCACATTCTCCCGTGCAACTCGGCTGCTAGTCCTCCTTTCATGTAGAATCTTAAGGTCCTAGCTCATATCCAAGGCATCAAAGCCAGCTTAAAAGTCAATAATCGATACATTTAACTTGAATTGTACTATTTCTAACTGGCTATTACATCAACTTAGAAGTTTCATCTGTGTTCTACTATGGTGCTTTTAGTGTCTCCGCATACCGCAGCACGCGACATTGCTTTGCAGACGATAAGTACAACCGTTTCAGAGAGAAGAGCGGCCAATGTGACGATCTGGCTTTAAGTCGATTCGATAACAAATGACGAAAACGGACGGATTTCTCAGGTTTTTACTACATATGAACAATTTTTACATTCTCCCGTGCAACTCGGCTGCTACTCCTATTTTCATCCAGAATCTTAAGGTCCAAGCTCATCTCCAAGGCATCAAAGCCAGCTTAAAAGTCAATAATCGATACATTTAACTTGAATTGTACTACTTCTTACTGGCTATTACATCAACTTAGAAGACTCATCTGTGTTCTACTATGGTGCTTTTAGTGTCTCCGCATACCGCAGCACGCGACATTGCTTTGCAGACGATAAGTACAACCGTTTCAGAGAGAAGAGCGGCCAATGTGACGATCTGGCTTTAAGTCGATTCGATAACAAATGACGAAAACGGACGGATTTCTCAGGTTGGTTTTTACTACATATGAACACTTTTCACATTCTCCCGTGCAACGCGGCTGCTAGTCCTCCTTTAATGCAGAATCTTAAGGTCCTAGTTCATGTCCAAGGCACCAAAGCCAGCTAAAAAGTCAATAAACGATACCTAAAACTTGAATTGTACTACTTCTTACTGGCTATTACATCAACTTAGAAGCTTCATCTGTGTTCTACTATGGTGCTTTTAGTTTCTCCGCATACCGCAGCACGCGACACAGCTTTGCAGACGATAATTACAACCGTTTCAGAGAGAAGAGCGGCCAATGTGACAATCAGGCTTTAAGTCGATTCGATAACAAATGACGAAAACGGACGGATTTCTCAGGTTTTTACTACATATGAACACTTTTCACATTCTCCCGTGCAACTCGGCTGCTACTCCTCCTTTCATCCAGAATCTTAAGGTCCTACCTCATCTCCAAGGCACCAAAGCCAGCTAAAAAGTCAATAATCGATACCTAAAACTTGAACTGTCCTACTTCTTACTGGCTATTACATCATCTTAGAAGCTTCATATGTGTTCTACTATGGTGCTTTTAGTGTTTCCGCATACCGCAGCACGTGACATAGCTTTGCAGACGATAAGTACAACCGTTTCAGAGAGAAGAGCGGCCAATGTGACGATCTGGCTTTAAGTCGATTCGATAACAAATGACGAAAACGGACGGATTTCTCAGGTTGTTACTACATATGAACACTTTTGATATTGTCCCGTGCAACTCGGCAGCTAGTCCTCTTTTCATGGAGAATCTTAAAGTCCTAGCTCATGTCCAAGGCACCAAATCCATCTAAGAAGTCGATACGATACCTTAAACTTGAATTGTACTACTTCTTACTGGCTATTACATCATCATAGAAGCTTCATATGTGTTCTACTATGGTGCTTTTAGTGTCTCCGCATACCGCAGCACGCGACATAGCTTTGCAGACGGTAAGTACAACCGTTTCAGAGAGAAGAGCGGCCAATGTGACGATCTGGCTTTAAGTCGATTCGATAACAAATGACGAAAACGGACGGATTTCTCAGGTTTTTACTACATATGAACACTTCTCACATTCTCCCGTGCAACTCGGCTGCTAGTCCTCCTTTCATGTAGAATCTTAAGGTCCTAGCTCATATCCAAGGCATCAAAGCCAGCTTAAAAGTCAATAATCGATACATTTAACTTGAATTGTACTATTTCTTACTGGCTATTACATCAACTTAGAAGTTTCATCTGTGTTCTACTATGGTGCTTTTAGTGTCTCCGCATACCGCAGCACGCGACATTGCTTTGCAGACGATAAGTACAACCGTTTCAGAGAGAAGAGCGGCCAATGTGACGATCTGGCTTTAAGTCGATTCGATAACAAATGACGAAAACGGACGGATTTCTCAGGTTTTTACTACATATGAACAATTTTTACATTCTCCCGTGCAACTCGGCTGCTACTCCTCCTTTCATCCAGAATCTTAAGGTCCTACCTCATCTCCAAGGCACCAAAGCCAGCTACAAAGTCAATAATCGATACCTAAAACTTGAACTGTCCTACTTCTTACTGGCTATTACATCATCTTAGAAGCTTCATATGTGTTCTACTATGGTGCTTTTAGTGTCTCCGCATACCGCAGCACGCGACATAGCTTTGCAGACGATAAGTACAACCGTTTCAGAGAGAAGAGCGGCCAATGTGACGATCTGGCTTTAAGTCGATTCGATAACAAATGACGAAAACGGGCGGATTTCTCAGGTTGGTTTTTACTACATATGAACACTTTTCACATTCTCCCGTGCAACGCGGCTGCTAGTCCTCCTTTCATGCAGAATCTTAAGGTCCTAGTTCATGTCCAAGGCACCAAAGCCAGCTAAAAAGTCAATAAACGATACCTAAAACTTGAATTGTACTACTTCTTACTGGCTATTACATCAACTTAGAAGCTTCATCTGTGTTCTACTATGGTGCTTTTAGTTTCTCCGCATACCGCAGCACGCGACACAGCTTTGCAGACGATAATTACAACCGTTTCAGAGAGAAGAGCAGCCAATGTGACAATCAGGCTTTAAGTTGATTCGATAACAAATGACGAAAACGGACGGATTTCTCAGGTTTTTACTACATATGAACACTTTTCACATTCTCCCGTGCAACTCGGCTGCTACTCCTCCTTTCATCCACAATCTTAAGGTCCTACCTCATCTCCAAGGCACCAAAGCCAGCTAAAAAGTCAATAATCGATATCTAAAACTTGAACTGTCCTACTTCTTACTGGCTATTACATCATCTTAGAAGCTTCATATGTGTTCTACTATGGTGCGTTTAGTGTTTCCGCATACCGCAGCACGCGACATAGCTTTGCAGACGATAAGTACAACCGTTTCAGAGAGAAGAGCGGACAATGTGACGATCTGGCTTTAAGTCGATTCGATAACAAATGACGAAAACGGACGGATTTCTCAGGTTTTTACTACATATGAACACTTTTCACATTCTCCCGTGCAACTCGGCTGCTAGTCCTCCTTTCATGCAGAATCTTAAGGTCCTAGCTCATGTCCAAGGCACCAATGCCAGCTAAAAAGTCAATAATCGATACATTTAACTTGAATTGTACTACTTCTTACTGGCTATTACATCAACTTAGAAGCTTCATCTGTGTTAAACTATGGTGCTTTTAGTGTCTCCGCATACCGCAGCACGCGAAATAGCTTTGAAGACGATAAGTACAACCGTTTCAGAGAGAAGAGCGGCCAATGTGACGATCTGGCTTTAAGTCGATTCGATAAGAAATGACGAAAACGGACGGATTTCTCAGGTTTTTACTACATATGAACACTTTTCACATTCTCCCCTGCAACTCGGCTGCTAGTCCTCCTTTCATGCAGAATCTTAAGGTCCTAGCTCATGTCCAAAGCACCAAAGCAAGCTAAAAAGTCAATAATCGATACCTAAAACTTGAATTGTACTACTTCTTACTGGCTATTACATCAACTTAGAAGCTTCATCTGTGTTCCACTATGGTGCTTTTAGTGTCTCCGCATACCGCAGCACGCGACATAGCTTTGAAGACGATAAGTACAACCGTTTCAGAGAGAAGAGCGGCCAATGTGACGATCTGGCTTTAAATCGATTCGATAACAAATGACGAAAACGGACGGATTTCTCAGGTTGTTACTACATATGATCACTTTTCACATTCTCCCGTGCAACTCGGCTGCTAATCCTCCTTTCATGCAGATTCTTAAGGTCCTAGCTCATGTCCAAGGCATCAAAGCCAGCTTAAAAGTCAATAATCAATACCTAAAACTTGAATTGTACTACTTCTTACTGGCTATCACATCAACTTAGAAGCTTCACTGTGTCCTACTATGGTGCTTTTAGTGTCTCCGCATACCGCAGCACGCGACATAGCTTTGAAGACGATAAGTACAACCGTTTCAGAGAGAAGAGCAGCCAATGTGACGATCTGGCTTTAAGTCGATTCGATAACAAATGACGAAAACGGACGGATTTCTCAGGTTGGTTTTTACTACATATGAACACTTTTCACATTCTCCCGTGCAACTCGGCTGCTAGTCCTTTTTTCATGCAGAATCTTAAGGTCCTAGGTAATGTCCAAGTCACCAAAGCCGGCTAAAAAATGAAAATCGACAACTAAAACTTGAATTGTACTACTTCTTACTGGCTATTACATCAAATTAGAAGCTTCATCTGTGTTCTACTGTGGTGGTTTTAGTGTCTCCGCCTACCGCAGCATACGACATAGCTTTGCAGACAATAAGTACAACCGTTTCAGAGAGAAGAGCGTCCAATGTGACGATCTGGCTTTAAGTCGGTTCGATAACAAATGACGAAAACGGACGGATTTCTCAGGTTTTTACTACATATGAACACTTTTCACATTCTCCCATGCATCTCGGCTGCTATTCCTCCTTTCATGCAGAATCTTAAGGTAATAGCTCATGTCCAAGGCACCAAAGCCAACTAAAAAGTCAATAATCGATACCTAAAACTTGAATTGTACTACTTCTTACTGGCTATTACATCATCATAGAAGCTTCATCTGTGTTCTACTATGGTGCCTTTAGTGTCTCCGCATACCGCAGCACGCGACAAAGCTTTCCAGACGATAAGTGCAACCGTTTCAGAGAGAAGAGCAGCCAATGTGACGATCTGGCTTTAAGTCGATTTGATAACAAATGACGAAAACGGACGGATTTCTTAGGTTTTTACTACGTATGAACACTTTTCACATTCTCCCGTGCAACTCGGCTGCTAGTCCTCCTTTTGATGCAGAATCTTAAGATCCTAGCTCATGTTCAAGGCACCAAAGCCAGCTAAAAAATCAATAATCGATACCTAAAACTTGAATTGTACTACTTCTTACTGGCTATTACATCAACTTAGAAGCTTCATCTGTGTTCCACTATGGTGCTTTTAGTGTCTCCGCATACCGCAGCACGCGACATAGCTTTGAAGACGATAAGTACAACCGTTTCAGAGAGAAGAGCGGCCAATGTGACGATCTGGCTTTAAGTCGATTCGATAACAAATGACGAAAACGGACGGATTTCTCAGGTTGTTACTACATATGAACACTTTTCACATTCTCCCGTGCAACTCGGCTGCTAATCCTCCTTTCATGCAGATTCTTAAGGTCCTAGCTCATGTCTAAGGCACCAAGCCAGCTTAAAAGTCAATAATCAATACCTAAAACTTGAATTGTACTACTTCTTACTGGCTATCACATCAACTTAGAAGCTTCACTGTGTCCTACTATGGTGCTTTTAGTGTCTCCGCATACCGCAGCACTCGACATAGCTTTGAAGACGATAAGTACAACCGTTTCAGAGAGAAGAGCAGCCAATGTGACGATCTGGCTTTAAGTCGATTCGATAACAAATGACGAAAACGGACGGATTTCTCAGGTTGGTTTTTACTACATATGAACACTTTTCACATTCTCCCCTGCAACTCGGCTGCTAGTCCTTTTTTCATGCAGAATCTTAAGGTCCTAGGTCATGTCCAAGTCACCAAAGCCGGCTAAAAAATGAAAATCGACAACTAAAACTTGAATTGTACTACTTCTTACTGGCTATTACATCAAATTAGAAGCTTCATCTGTGTTCTACTGTGGTGGTTTTAGTGTTTCCGCCTACCGCAGCATACGACATAGCTTTGCAGACAATAAGTACAACCGTTTCAGAGAGAAGAGCGTCCAATGTGACGATCTGGCTTTAAGTCGATTCGATAACAAATGACGAAAACGGACGGATTTCTCAGGTTTTTACTACATATGAACACTTTTCACATTCTCCCATGCAACTCGGCTGCCAGTCCTCCTTTCATGCAGAATCTTAAGGTCCTAGCTCATGTCCAAGGCACCAAAGCCAGCTAAAAAGTCAATAATCGATACCTAAAACTTGAATTGTACTACTTCTTACTGGCTATTACATCAACTTAGAAGCTTCATCTATGTTCTACTATGGTGCTTTTAGTGTCTCAGCATACCGCAGCACGCGACATAGCTTTGCAGACGATAAATACAAACGTTTCAGAGAGAAGAGCGGACAATGTGATGATCTGGCTTTAAGTCGATTCGATAACAAATGACGAAAACGGACGGATTTCTCAGGTTTTTACTACATATGATCACTTTTCACATTCTCCCGTGCAACTCGGCTGCTAGTCCTCCTTTCATGCAGAATCTTAAGGTCCTAGCTCATGTCCAAGGCACCAAAGCCAGCTAAAAACTCAATAATCAGTACCTAAAACTTGAATTGTACTACTTCTTACTGGCTATTACATCAACTTAGAAGCTTAATCTGTGTTCTACTATGGTGCTTTCAGTGTCTCCGCATACCGCAGCACGCGACATAGCTTTGCAGACGGTAAGTACAACCGTTTCAGAGAGAAGAGCGGCCATTGTGACGATCTGGCTTTAAGTCGATTCGATAACAAATGACGAAAACGGACGGATTTCTTAGGTTTTTACTACATATGAACACTTCTCACATTCTCCCGTGCAACTCGGCTGCTAGTCCTCCTTTCATGTAGAATCTTAAGGTCCTAGCTCATATCCAAGGCATCAAAGCCAGCTTAAAAGTCAATAATCGATACATTTAACTTGAATTGTACTACTTCTTACTGGCTATTACATCAACTTAGAAGTTTCATCTGTGTTCTACTATGGTGCTTTTAGTGTCTCCGCATACCGCAGCACGCGACATTGCTTTGCAGACGATAAGTACAACCGTTTCAGAGAGAAGAGCGGCCAATGTGACGATCTGGCTTTAAGTCGATTCGATAACAAATGACGAAAACGGACGGATTCCTCAGGTTTTTACTACATATGAACACTTTTCACATTCTCCCGTGCAACTCGGCTGCTACTCCTCCTTTCATCCAGAATCTGAAGGTCCAAGCTCATCTCCAAGGCACCAAAGCCAGCTACAACGTCAATAATCGATACCGAAAACTTGAACTGTCCTACTTCTTACTGGCTATTACATCATCTTAGAAGCTTCATATGTGTTCTACTATGGTGCTTTTAGTGTCTCCGCATACCGCAGCACGCGACATAGCTTTGCAGACGATAAGTACAAAGGTTTCAGAGAGAAGAGCGGCCAATGTGACGATCTGGCTTTAAGTCGATTCGATAACAAATGACGAAAACGGACGGATTTCTCAGGTTGGTTTTTACTACATATGAACACTTTACACATTGTCCCGTGCAACTCGGCTGCTAGTCCTCCTGCATGTAAAATCTTAAGTTCCTAGCTCATGTCCTAGGCACCAAACAAGGGTAAAAAGTCAATAACCGATTCCTAAAACTTGAATTGTACTATTTCTTACTGGCTATTACATCATCTTAGAAGCTACATCTGTGTTCTACTATGGTGCTTTTAGTGTCTCCGAATACCGCAGTACGCGACATAGTTTTGCAGACGATAAATACAACCGTTTCAGAGAGCAGAGCGGCCAATGTGACGATTTGGCTTTAAGTCGATTCGATAAAAATGACGAAAACGGACGGATTTCTCAGGTTTTTACTCTATTTGAACACTTTTCACATTCTCCCGTGCAACTCGGCTGCTTGTCCTCCTTTCATGCAGAATCTTAAGGTCCTAGCTCATGTCCAAGCACCAAAGCCAGCTAAAAAGTCAATAATCGATACCTAAAACTTGCATTGTACTACTTCTTACTGGCTATTACATCAACTTAGAAGCTTCATCTGTGTTCTACTATGGTGCTTTTAGTGTCTCCGCATATCGCAGCACGCGACATAGCATTGCAGACGATAAGTACAACCGTTTCAGAGAGAAGAGCGGCCAATGTGACAATCTGGCTTTAAGTCGATTCGATAACAAATGACGAAAACGGACGGATTTCTCTGGTTTTTACTACATATGAACACTTTTCACATTCTCCCGTGCAACTCGGCTGCTAGTCCTCCTTTCATGCAGAATCTTAAGGTCCTAGCTCATGTCCAAGTCATCAAAGCCAGCTAAAAAGTCAATAATCGATACCTAAAACTTGAATTGTACTACTTCTTACTGGCTATTACATCAACTTAGAAGCTTCATCTGTGTTCCACTAGGGTGATTTTAGTGTCCCCGAATGCCGCAGCACGCGACATGGCTTTGCAGACGATAAGTACAACCGTTTCAGAGAGAAGAGCGGCCAATGTGACGATCTGGCTTTAAGTCGATTCGATAACAAATGACGAAAACGGACGGATTTCTCAGGTTTTTACTACATATAAACACTTTTCACATTCTCCTGTGTAACTCGGCTGCTAGTCCTCCTTTCATGCAGAATCTTAAGGTCCTAGCTCATGTCCAAGGCTCCAAGGCCAGCTAAAAAGTCAATAATCAGTAGCTAAAACTTGAATTGTACTACATCTTACTGGCTATTACATCAACTTAGAAGCTTCATCTGTGTTCTACTATGGTGCTTTTAGTGTCTCCGCATACCGCAGCATGCGACATAGCTTTGCAGACGATAAGTACAACCGTTTCGGAGGGAAGAGCAGCCAATGTGACGATCTGGGTTTAAGTCGATTCGATAACAAATGACGAAAACGGACGGATTTCTCAGGTTTTTACTACATATAAACCCTTTTCACATTCTCCTGTGTAACTCGGCTGCTAGTCCTCTTTTCATGCAGAATCTTAAGGTCCTAGCTCATGTCCAAGGCACCAAAGCCAGCTAAAAAGTCAATAATCAGTAACTAAAACTTGAATTGTACTACTTCTTACTGGCTATTACATCATCTTGGAAGTGTCATCTGTGTTCTACTATGGTGCTTTTAGTGTCTCTGCATAGCGCAGCACGCGACATAGCTCTGCACACGATAAGTACAACCGTTTCAGAGAGAAGAGTGGCCAATGTGACGATCTGGCTTTAAGTCGATTCGATAACAAATGACGAAAACGGACGGATTTCTCAGGTTTTTACTACATATGAACACTTTTCACATTCTCCCGTGCAACTCGGCTGCTAGTCCTCCTTCCATGCAGAATCTTAAGGTAACAGCTCATGTCCAAGGCACCAAAGCCAGCTAAAAAGTCAATAATCGATACCTAAAACTTGAATTGTACTACTCCTTACTGGCTATTACATCTTCATAGAAGCTTCATCTGTGTTCTACTATGGTGCTTTT
Organism: Schistocerca gregaria; assembly: GCF_023897955.1. NCBI lineage: Eukaryota > Metazoa > Arthropoda > Insecta > Orthoptera > Acrididae > Schistocerca > Schistocerca gregaria. Next base: position 5,323,146 of record NW_026061812.1, on the reverse strand, counting down.
AGTGTCTCCGCATACCGCAGCACGTGACATAGCTTTGCAGACGATAAGTACAACCGTTTCAGAGAGAAGAGCGGCCAATGTGACGATCTGGCGAGTCGATAACAATTGACGAAAACGGACGGCTTTCTCAAGTTTTTACTACATATGAACACTTTTCACATTCTCCCGTGCAACTCGGCTGCTAGTCCTCCTTTCATGCAGAATCTTAAGGTCCTAGCTCATGTCCAAGGCACAAAAACCATCTAAGAAGTCAATAATCGATACCTTAAACTTGAATTGTAGTACTTCTTACTGGCTATTACATTAACTTAGAAGCTTCATCTGTGTTCTACTATGGTGCTTTTAGTGTCTACGCATACCGCAGCACGCGACATAGCTTTGAAGACGATAAGTACAACCCTTTCCGAGAGAAGAGCGGCCAATGTGACGATCTGGCTTTAAGTCTATTCGATAACAAATGACGAAAACGGACGGATTTCTCAAGTTTTTACTACATATGAACACTTTTCACATTCTCTCGTGCAACTCGGCTGCTACTCCTCCTTTCATGCAGAATCTTATGGTCCAAGCTCATCTCCAAGGCACCAAAGCTAGCTAAAAAGTCAATAATCGATACCTAAAACTTGAATTGAACTACTTCTTACTGGCTATTACATCTTCTTAGAAGCTTCATATGTGTTCTACTATGGTGCTTTTAGTGTCTCCGCATACCGCAGCACGCCACATAGCTTTGCGGACGATAAGTACAACCGTTTCAGAGAGAAGAGCGGCCAATGTGACGATCTGGCTTTAAGTCGATTCGATAACAAATGACGAAAACGGACGGATTTCTCAGGTTTTTACTACATATAAACACTTTTCACATTCTCCTGTGTAACTCGGCTGCTAGTCCTCTTTCATGTAGAATCTTAAGGTCCTAGCTCATGTCCAAGGCTCCAATGCCAGATAAAAAGTCAATAATCAGTAGCTAAAACTTGAATTGTACTACATCTTACTGGCTATTACATCAACTTAGAAGCTTCATCTGTGTTCTACTATGGTGCTTTTAGTGTCTCCGCATACCGCAGCATGCGACATAGCTTTGCAGACGATAAGTACAACCGTTTCGGAGGGAAGAGCGGCCAATGTGACGATCTGGCTTTAAGTCGATTCGATAACTAATGACGAAAACGGACGGATTTCTCAGGTTTTTACTACATATGAACACTTTTCACATTCTCCCGTGCAACTCGGCTGCTAGTCCTCCTTTCATGGAGAATCTTAAGGTCCTAGCTCATGTCCAAGGCAACAAATCCATCTAAGAAGTCAATAATCGATACCTTAAACTTGAAGTGTACTACTTCTTACTGGCTATTAAATCAACTTAGAAGCTTCATCTGTGTTCCAATATGATGCTTTTAGTGTCTCCGCATACCGCAGCACGCGACAATAGCTTTGCAGACGCTAAGTACAACCGTTTCAGAGAGAAGAGCGGCCAATGTGACGATCTGGCTTTAAGTCGATTCGATAACAAATGACGAAAGTGGACGGATTTCTCAGGTTTTTACTACATATGAACACTTTTCACATTCTCCCGTGCAACTCGGCTGCTAGACCTCCTTTCATGCAGAATCTTAAGGTCCTAGCTCATGTCCAAGGCACCAAATCCATCTAAGAAGTCAATAATCGATACCTTAAACTTGAAGTGTACTACTTCTTACTGGCTATTACATCAACTTAGAAGCTTCATCTGTGTTCTACTATGGTGCTTTTAGTTTCTCCGCATACCGCAGCACGCGACATAGCTCTGCACACGATAAGTACAACCGTTTCAGAGAGAAGAGTGGCCAATGTGACGATCTGGCTTTAAGTCGATTCGATAACAAATGACGAAAACGGACGGATTTCTCAGGTTTTTACTACATATGAACACTTTTCACATTCTCCCGTGCAACTCGGCTGCTAGTCCTCCTTTCATGCCGAATCTTAAGGTCCTAGCTCATGTCCAAGGCACCAAAGCCAGCTAAAAAGTCAATAATCGATACCTAAAACTTGAAGTGTACTACTTCTTACTGGCTATTACATCAACTTAGAAGCTTCATCTGTGTACTACTATGGTGCTTTTAGTGTCTCCGCATACCGCATCACGCGACATAGCTTTGCAGACGATAAGTACAACCGTTTCAGAGAGAAGAGCAGCCAATGTGACGATCTGGCTTTAAGTCGATTCGATAACAAATGAGGAAAACGGACGGATTTCTCAGGTTTTTACTACATATGAACACTTTTCACATTCTCCCGTGCACCTCGGCTGCTAGTCCTCCTTCCATGCAGAATCTTAAGGTAACAGCTCATGTCCAAGGCACCAAAGCCAGCTAAAAAGTCAGTAATCGATACCTAGAACTTGAATTGTACTACTTCTTACTGGCTATTACATCATCATAGAAGCTTCATCTGTGTTCTACTATGGTGCTTTTAGTGTCTCCGCATACCGCAGCACGCGACATAGCTTTGCAGACGATAAGTACAACCGTTTCAGAGAGAAGAGCGGCCAATGTGACGATCTGGCGAGTCGATAACAATTGACGAAAACGGACGGATTTCTCAGGTTTTTACTACATATGAACACTTTTCACATTCTCCCGTGCAACTCGGCTGCTAGTCCTCCTTTCATGCAGAATCTTAAGGTCCTAGCTCATGTCCAAGGCACCAAAGCCAGCTAAAAAGTCAATAATCGATACCTAAAACTTGAAGTGTACTACTTCTTACTGGCTATTACATCAACTTAGAAGCTTCATCTGTGTTCTACTATGGTGCTTTTAGTGTCTCCGCATACCGCATCACGCGACATAGCTTTGCAGACGATAAGTACAACCGTTTCAGAGAGAAGAGCAGCCAATGTGATGATCTGGCTTTAAGTCGATTCGATAACAAATGAGGAAAACGGACGGATTTCTCAGGTTTTTACTACATATGAACACTTTTCATATTCTCCCGTGCAACTCGGCTGCTAGTCCTCCTTCCATGCAGAATCTTAAGGTAACAGCTCATGTCCAAGGCACCAAAGCCAGCTAAAAAGTCAATAATCGATACCTAAAACTTGAATTGTACTACTTCTTACTGGCTATTACATCTTCATAGAAGCTTCATCTGTGTTCTACTATGGTGCTTTTAGTGTCTCCGCATACCGCAGCATGCGACATAGCTTTGCAGACGATAAGTACAACCGTTTCAGAGAGAAGAGCGGCCAATGTGACGATCTGGCGAGTCGATAACAATTGACGAAAACGGACGGCTTTCTCAGGTTTTTACTACATATGAACACTTTTCACATTCTCCCGTGCAACTCGGCTGCTAGTCCTCCTTTCATGCAGAATCTTAAGGTCCTAGCTCATGTCCAAGGCACAAAAACCATCTAAGAAGTCAATAATCGATACCTTAAACTTGAATTGTAGTACTTCTTACTGGCTATTACATCAACATAGAAGCTTCATCTGTGTTCTGCTATGGTGCTTTTAGTGTCTCCGCATACCGCAGCACGCGACATAGCTTTGAAGACGATAAGTACAACCGTTTCCGAGAGAAGAGCGGCCAATGTGACGATCTGGCTTTAAGTCTATTCGATAACAAATGACGAAAACGGACGGATTTCTCAAGTTTGTACTACATATGAACACTTTTCACATTCTCTCGTGCAACTCGGCTGCTACTCCTCCTTTCATGCAGAATCTTATGGTCCAAGCTCATCTCCAAGGCACCAAAGCTAGCTAAAAAGTCAATAATCGATACCTAAAACTTGAATTGAACTACTTCTTACTGGCTATTACATCTTCTTAGAAGCTTCATATGTGTTCTACTATGGTGCTTTTAGTGTCTCCGCATACCGCAGCACGCCACATAGCTTTGCGGACGATAAGTACAACCGTTTCAGAGAGAAGAGCGGCCAATGTGACGATCTGGCTTAAAGTCGATTCGATAACAAATGACGAAAACGGACGGATTTCTCAGGTTTTTATACATATAAACACTTTTCACATTCTCCTGTGTAACTCGGCTGCTAGTCCTCTTTCATGTAGAATCTTAAGGTCCTAGCTCATGTCCAAGGCTCCAATGCCAGATAAAAAGTCAATAATCAGTAGCTAAAACTTGAATTGTACTACATCTTACTGGCTATTACATCAACTTAGAAGCTTCATCTGTGTTCTACTATGGTGCTTTTAGTGTCTCCGCATACCGCAGCATGCGACATAGCTTTGCAGACGATAAGTACAACCGTTTCGGAGGGAAGAGCGGCCAATGTGACGATCTGGCTTTAAGTCGATTCGATAACTAATGACGAAAACGGACGGATTTCTCAGGTTTTTACTACATATGAACACTTTTCACATTCTCCTGGGCAACTCGGCTGCTAGTCCTCCTTTCATGGAGAATCTTAAGGTCCTAGCTCATGTCCAAGGCACCAAATCCATCTAAGAAGTCAATAATCGATACCTTAAACTTGAAGTGTACTACTTCTTACTGGCTATTACATCAACTTAGAAGCTTCATCTGTGTTCCAATATGGTGCTTTTAGTGTCTCCGCATACCGCAGCACGCGACAATAGCTTTGCAGACGATAAGTACAACCGTTTCAGAGAGAAGAGCGGCCAATGTGACGATCTGGCTTTAAGTCGATTCGATAACAAATGACGAAAGTGGACGGATTTCTCAGGTTTTTACTACATATGAACACTTTTCACATTCTCCCGTGCAACTCGGCTGCTAGTCCTCCTTTCATGCAGAATCTTAAGGTCCTAGCTCATGTCCAAGGCACCAAATCCATCTAAGAAGTCAATAATCGATAACTTAAACTTGAAGTGTACTACTTCTTACTGGCTATTACATCAACTTAGAAGCTTCATCTGTGTTCTACTATGGTGCTTTTGGTTTCTCCGCATACCGCAGCACGCGACATAGCTCTGCACACGATAAGTACAACCGTTTCAGAGAGAAGAGTGGCCAATGTGACGATCTGGCTTTAAGTCGATTCGATAACAAATGACGAAAACGGACGGATTTCTCAGGTTTTTACTACATATGAACACTTTTCACATTCTCCCGTGCAACTCGGCTGCTAGTCCTCCTTTCATGCCGAATCTTAAGGTCCTAGCTCATGTCCAAGGCACCAAAGCCAGCTAAAAAGTCAATAATCGATACCTAAATCTTGAAGTGTACTACTTCTTACTGGCTATTACATCAACTTAGAAGCTTCATCTGTGTACTACTATGGTGCTTTTAGTGTCTCCGCATACCGCATCACGCGACATAGCTTTGCAGACGATAAGTACAACCGTTTCAGAGAGAAGAGCAGCCAATGTGACGATCTGGCTTTAAGTCGATTCGATAACAAATGAGGAAAACGGACGGATTTCTCAGGTTTTTACTACATATGAACACTTTTCACATTCTCCCGTACAACTCGGCTGCTAGTCCTCCTTCCATGCAGAATCTTAAGGTAACAGCTCATGTCCAAGGAACCAAAGCCAGCTAAAAAGTCAATAATCGATACCTAAAACTTGAATTGTACTACTTCTTACTGGCTATTACATCATCATAGAAGCTTCATCTGTGTTCTACTATGGTGCTTTTAGTGTCTCCGCATACCGCAGCACGCGACATAGCTTTGCAGACGATAAGTACAACCGTTTCAGAGAGAAGAGCGACCAATGTGACGATCTGGCGAGTCGATAACAATTGACGAAAACGGACGGATTTCTCAGGTTTTTACTACATATGAACACATTTCACATTCTCCCGTGCAACTCGGCTGCTAGTCCTCCTTTCATGCAGAATCTTAAGGTCCTAGCTCATGTCCAAGGCACAAAAACCATCTAAGAAGTCAATAATCGATACCTTAAACTTGAATTGTACTACTTCTTACTGGCTATTACATCAACTTAGAAGCTTCATCTGTGTTCTACTATGGTGCTTTTAGTGTCTCCGCATACCTCAGCACGCGACATAGCTTTGAAGACAATAAGTACAACCGTTTCAGAGAGAAGAGCGGCCAATGTGACGATCTGGCTTTAAGTCGATTCGATAACAAATGACGAAAACGGACGGATTTCTCAAGTTTGTACTACATATGAACACTTTTCACATTCTCCCGTGCTACTCGGCTGCTACTCCTCCTTTCATGCAGAATCTTATGGTCCAAGCTCATCTCCAAGGCACCAAAGCTAGCTAAAAAGTCAATAATCGATACCTAAAACTTGAATTGAACTACTTCTTACTGGCTATTACGTCTTCTTAGAAGCTTCATATGTGTTCTACTATGGTGCTTTTAGTGTCTCCGCATACCGCAGCACGCCACATAGCTTTGCAGACGATAAGTACAACCGTTTCAGAGTGAAGAGCGGCCAATGTGACGATCTGGCTTTAAGTCGATTCGATAACAAATGACGAAAACGGACGGATTTCTCAGGTTTTTACTACATATGAACACTTTTCACATTCTCCTGGGCAACTCGGCTGCTAGTCCTCCTTTCATGGAGAATCTTAAGGTCCTAGCTCATGTCCAAGGCACCAAATCCATCTAAGAAGTCAATAATCGATACCTTAATCTTGAAGTGTACTACTTCTTACTGGCTATTACATCAACTTAGAAGCTTCATCTGTGTTCCAATATGGTGCTTTTAGTGTCTCCGCATACCGCAGCACGCGACATAGCTTTGCAGACGATAAGTACAACCGTTTCAGAGAGAAGAGCGGCCAATGTGACGATCTGGCTTTAAGTCGATTCGATTACAAATGACGAAAATGGACGGATTTCTCAGGTTTTTACTACATATGAACACTTTTCACATTCTCCCGTGCATCTCGGCTGCTAGTCCTCCTTTCATGCAGAATCTTAAGGTCCTAGCTCATGTCCAAGGCACCAAATCCATCTAAGAAGTCAATAATCGATACCTTAAACTTGAAGTGTACTACTTCTTACTGGCTATTACATCAACTTAAGAGCTTCATCTGTGTTCTACTATGGTGCTTTTAGTTTCTCCGCATACCGCAGCACGCGATACAGCTTTGCAGACGATAAGTACAACCGTTTCAGAGAGAAGAGCGGCCAATGCGACAATCAGGCTTTAAGTCGATTCGATAACAAATGACGAAAACGGACGGATTTCTCTGGTTTTTACTACATATGAACACTTTTCAAATTCCCCCGTGCAACTCGGCTGCTAGTCCTCCTTTCATGCAGAATCTTAAGGTCCTAGCTCATGTCCAAGGCATCAAAACCAGCTAAAAAGTCAGTAATCGATACCTAAAACTTGAATTGTACTAGTTCTTACTGGCTATTACATCAACTTAGAAGCTTCATATGTGTTCCAATATGGTGCTTTTAGTGTCTCCGTATACCGCAGCATGCGACATAGCTTTGCAGACGATAAGTACAACCGTTTCAGAGAGGAGAGCGGCCAATGTGACGATCTGGCTTTAAGTCGATTCGATAACAAATGACGAAAACGGACGGATTTCTCAGGTTTTTACTACATGTGAACACTTTTCACATTCTCCTGTGCAACTCGGCTGCTAGTCCTCCTTTCATGCAGAATCTTAAGGTAATAGCTCATGTCCATGGCACCAAAGCCAGCTAAAAGTCAATAATCAGAAGCTAAAACTTGAATTGTACTACATCTTACTGGCTATTACATCAACTTAGAAGCTTCATCGGTGTTCTACTATGGTGCTTTTAGTGTCTCCGCATACCGCAGCATGCGACATAGCTTTGCAGACGATAAGTACAACCGTTTCGGAGGGAAGAGCGGCCAATGTGACGATCTGGCTTTAAGTCGATTCGATAACAAATGACGAAAACGGACGGATTTCTCAGGTTTTTACTACATATGAACACTTTTCACATTCTCCCGTGCAACTCGGCTGCTAGTCCTCCTTTCATGCAGAATCTTAAGGTAATAGCTCATGTCCAAGGCACCAAAGCCAACTAAGAAGTCAATAATCGATACCTAAAGTTTGAATTGTACTACTTCTTACTGGCTATTACATCAACTTAGAAGCCTCATCTGTATTCTAGTATGGTGATTTAAGTGTCCCCGCATACCGCAGCACGCGACATAGCTTTGCAGACGATAAGTACAACCGTTTCAGACAGAAGAGCGGCCAGTGTGACGATTTGGCTTTAAGTCGATTCGATAACAAATGACCAAAACGGACGGATTTCTCAGGATTATACTACATATGAACACTTTTCACATTCTCCTGTGCAAATCGGCTGCTAGTCCTCCTTTGAGGCAGAATCTTAAGGTCCTAGCCCATGTCCAAGGCTCCAAAGCCAGCTAAAAAGTCAATAATCAGTAGCTAAAACTTGAATTGTACTACATCTTACTGGCTATTACATCAACTTAGAAGCTTCATCGGTGTTTTACTATGGTGGTTTTACTGTCTCCGTATACCGCAGCATGCGACATAGCTTTACAGACGATAAGTACAACCGTTTCAGAGAGAAGAGTGGCCAGTGTGACGATCTGGCTTTAAGTCGATAAGATAACAAATGACAAAATCGGACGGATTCCTCAGGTTTTTACTACATATGAACACTTTTCACATTCTCCCGTGCAACTCGGCTGTTAGTCCTCCTTTCATGCAGAATCTTAAGGTCCTAGCTCATGTCCAAGGCACCAAAGCCAGCTAAAAAGTCAATAATCGATACCTAAAACGTGAATTGTACTACTTCTTACTGGGTATTACATCAACTTAGAAGCTTTATCTGTGTTCTACTATGGTGCTTTTAGTTTCTCCGCATACCGCAGCACGCGACACAGCTTTGCAGACGATAAGTACAACCGTTTCAGAGAGAAGAGCGGCCAATGTGACAATCAGGCTTAAGTCGATTCGATAACAAATGACGTAAACGGACGGATTTCTCAGGTTTTTACTACATATGAACACTTTTCAAATTCTCCCGTGCAACTCGGATGCTAGTCCTCCTTTCATGCAGAATCTTAAGGTCCTAGCTGATGTCCAAGGCGTCAAAGCCAGCTAAAAAGTCAATAATCGATACCTAAAACTTGAATTGTACTACTTCTTACTGGCTATTACATCAACTTAGAAGCTTCATCTGTGTACTACTATGGTGCTTTTAGTGTCTCCGCATACCGCATCACGCGACATAGCTTTGCAGACGATAAGTACAACCGTTTTAGAGAGAAGAGCAGCCAATGTGACGATCTGGCTTTAAGTCGATTCGATAACAAATGAGGAAAACGGACGGATTTCTCAGGTTTTTACTACATATGAACACTTTTCACATTCTCCCGTGCAACTCGGCTGCTAGTCCTCCTTCCATGCAGAATCTTAAGGTAACATCTCATGTCCAAGGCACCAAAGCCAGCTAGAAAGTCAATAATCGATACCTAAAACTTGAATTGTACTACTTCTTACTGGCTATTACATCATCATAGAAGCTTCATCTGTGTTCTACTATGGTGCTTTTAGTGTCTCCGCATACCGCAGCACGCGACATAGCTTTGCAGACGATAAGTACAACCGTTTCAGAGAGAAGAGCGACCAATGTGACGATCTGGCGAGTCGATAACAATTGACGAAAACGGACGGATTTCTCAGGTTTTTACTACATATGAACACATTTCACATTCTCCCGTGCAACTCGGCTGCTAGTCCTCCTTTCATGCAGAATCTTAAGGTCCTAGCTCATGTCCAAGGCACAAAAACCATCTAAGAAGTCAATAATCGATACCTTAAACTTGAATTGTACTACTTCTTACTGGCTATTACTTCAACTTAGAAGCTTCATCTGTGTTCTACTATGGTGCTTTTAGTGTCTCCGCATACCTCAGCACGCGACATAGCTTTGAAGACAATAAGTACAACCGTTTCCGAGAGAAGAGCGGCCAATGTGACGATCTGGCTTTAAGTCGATTCGATAACAAATGACGAAAACGGACGGATTTCTAAAGTTTGTACTACATATGAACACTTTTCACATTCTCCCGTGCAACTCGGCTGCTACTCCTCCTTTCATGCAGAATCTTATGGTCCAAGCTCATCTCCAAGGCACCAAAGCTAGCTAAAAAGTCAATAATCGATACCTAAAACTTGAATTGAACTACTTCTTACTGGCTATTACATCTTCTTAGAAGCTTCATATGTGTTCTACTATGGTGCTTTTAGTGTCTCCGCATACCGCAGCACGCCACATAGCTTTGCAGACGATAAGTACAACCGTTTCAGAGTGAAGAGCGGCCAATGTGACGATCTGGCTTTAAGTCGATTCGATAACAAATGACGAAAACGGACGGATTTCTCAGGTTTTTACTACATATGAACACTTTTCACATTCTCCTGGGCAACTCGGCTGCTAGTCCTCCTTTCATGGAGAATCTTAAGGTCCTAGCTCATGTCCAAGGCACCAAATCCATCTAAGAAGTCAATAATCGATACCTTAATCTTGAAGTGTACTACTTCTTACTGGCTATTACATCAACTTAGAAGCTTCATCTGTGTTCCAATATGGTGCTTTTAGTGTCTCCGCATACCGCAGCACGCGACATAGCTTTGCAGACGATAAGTACAACCGTTTCAGAGAGAAGAGCGGCCAATGTGACGATCTGGCTTTAAGTCGATTCGATAACAAATGACGAAAATGGACGGATTTCTCAGGTTTTTACTACATATGAACACTTTTCACATTCTCCCGTGCATCTCGGCTGCTAGTCCTCCTTTCATGCAGAATCTTAAGGTCCTAGCTCATGTCCAAGGCACCAAATCCATCTAAGAAGTCAATAATCGATACCTTAAACTTGAAGTGTACTACTTCTTACTGGCTATTACATCAACTTAGAAGCTTCATCTGTGTTCTACTATGGTGCTTTTAATTTCTCCGCATACCGCAGCACGCGATACAGCTTTGCAGACGATAAGTACAACCGTTTCAGAGAGAAGAGCGGCCAATGCGACAATCAGGCTTTAAGTCGATTCGATAACAAATGACGAAAACGGACGGATTTCTCAGGTTTTTACTACATATGAACACTTTTCAAATTCTCCCGTGCAACTCGGCTGCTAGTCCTCCTTTCATGCAGAATCTTAAGGTCCTAGCTCATGTCCAAGGCATCAAATCCAGCTAAAAAGTCAGTAATCGATACCTAAAACTTGAATTGTACTAGTTCTTACTGGCTATTACATCAACTTAGAAGCTTCATATGTGTTCCAATATGGTGCTTTTAGTGTCTCCGTATACCGCAGCAGGCGACATAGCTTTGCAGACGATAAGTACAACCGTTTCAGAGAGGAGAGCGGCCAATGTGACGATCTGGCTTTAAGTCGATTCGATAACAAATGACGAAAACGGACGGATTTCTCAGGTTTTTACTACATATGAACACTTTTCACATTCTCCTGTGCAACTCGGCTGCTAGTCCTCCTTTCATGCAGAATCTTAAGGTAATAGCTCATGTCCATGGCACCAAAGCCAGCTAAAAGTCAATAATCAGAAGCTAAAACTTGAATTGTACTACATCTTACTGGCTATTACATCAACTTAGAAGCTTCATCGGTGTTCTACTATGGTGCTTTTAGTGTCTCCGCATACCGCAGCATGCGACATAGCTTTGCAGACGATAAGTACAACCGTTTCGGAGGGAAGAGCGGCCAATGTGACGATTTGGCTTTAAGTCGATTCGATAACAAATGACCAAAACGGACGGATTTCTCAGGATTATACTACATATGAACACTTTTCACATTCTCCTGTGCAAATCGGCTGCTAGTCCTCCTTTGAGGCAGAATCTTAAGGTCCTAGCCCATGTCCAAGGCTCCAAAGCCAGCTAAAAAGTCAATAATCAGTAGCTAAAACTTGAATTGTACTACATCTTACTGGCTATTACATCAACTTAGAAGCTTCATCGGTGTTTTACTATGGTGGTTTTACTGTCTCCGTATACCGCAGCATGCGACATAGCTTTACAGACGATAAGTACAACCGTTTCAGAGAGAAGAGTGGCCAGTGTGACGATCTGGCTTTAAGTCGATAAGATAACAAATGACAAAATCGGACGGATTCCTCAGGTTTTTACTACATATGAACACTTTTCACATTCTCCCGTGCAACTCGGCTGTTAGTCCTCCTTTCATGCAGAATCTTAAGGTCCTAGCTCATGTCCAAGGCACCAAAGCCAGCTAAAAAGTCAATAATCGATACCTAAAACGTGAATTGTACTACTTCTTACTGGGTATTACATCAACTTAGAAGCTTTATCTGTGTTCTACTATGGTGCTTTTAGTTTCTCCGCATACCGCAGCACGCGACACAGCTTTGCAGACGATAAGTACAACCGTTTCAGAGAGAAGAGCGGCCAATGTGACAATCAGGCTTAAGTCGATTCGATAACAAATGACGTAAACGGACGGATTTCTCAGGTTTTTACTACATATGAACACTTTTCAAATTCTCCCGTGCAACTCGGATGCTAGTCCTCCTTTCATGGAGAATCTTAAGGTCCTAGCTGATGTCCAAGGCGTCAAAGCCAGCTAAAAAGTCAATAATCGATACCTAAAACTTGAATTGTACTACTTCTTACTTGCTATTACATCAACTTAGAAGCTTCATCTGTGTACTACTATGGTGCTTTTAGTGTCTCCGCATACCGCATCACGCGACATAGCTTTGCAGACGATAAGTACAACCGTTTCAGAGAGAAGAGCAGCCAATGTGACGATCTGGCTTTAAGTCGATTCGATAACAAATGAGGAAAACGGACAGATTTCTCAGGTTTTTACTACATATGAACACTTTTCACATTCTCCCGTGCAACTCGGCTGCTAGTCCTCCTTCCATGCAGAATCTTAAGGTAACATCTCATGTCCAAGGCACCAAAGCCAGCTAAAAAGTCAATAATCGATACCTAAAACTTGAATTGTACTACTTCTTACTGGCTATTACATCATCATAGAAGCTTCATCTGTGTTCTACTATGGTGCTTTTAGTGTCTCCGCATACCGCAGCACGCGACATAGCTTTGCAGACGATAAGTACAACCGTTTCAGAGAGAAGAGCGACCAATGTGACGATCTGGCGAGTCGATAACAATTGACGAAAACGGACGGATTTCTCAGGTTTTTACTACATATGAACACATTTCACATTCTCCCGTGCAACTCGGCTGCTAGTCCTCCTTTCATGCAGAATCTTAAGGTCCTAGCTCATGTCCAAGGCACAAAAACCATCTAAGAAGTCAATAATCGATACCTTAAACTTGAATTGTACTACTTCTTACTGGCTATTACATCAACTTAGAAGCTTCATCTGTGTTCTACTATGGTGCTTTTAGTGTCTCCGCATACCTCAGCACGCGACATAGCTTTGAAGACAATAAGTACAACCGTTTCCGAGAGAAGAGCGGCCAATGTGACGATCTGGCTTTAAGTCGATTCGATAACAAATGACGAAAACGGACGGATTTCTCAAGTTTGTACTACATATGAACACTTTTCACATTCTCCCGTGCAACTCGGCTGCTACTCCTCCTTTCATGCAGAATCTTATGGTCCAAGCTCATCTCCAAGGCACCAAAGCTAGCTAAAAAGTCAATAATCGATACCTAAAACTTGAATTGAACTACTTCTTACTGGCTATTACATCTTCTTAGAAGCTTCATATGTGTTCTACTATGGTGCTTTTAGTGTCTCCGCATACCGCAGCACGCCACATAGCTTTGCAGACGATAAGTACAACCGTTTCAGAGTGAAGAGCGGCCAATGTGACGATCTGGCTTTAAGTCGATTCGATAACAAATGACGAAAACGGACGGATTTCTCAGGTTTTTACTACATATGAACACTTTTCACATTCTCCTGGGCAACTCGGCTGCTAGTCCTCCTTTCATGGAGAATCTTAAGGTCCTAGCTCATGTCCAAGGCACCAAATCCATCTAAGAAGTCAATAATCGATACCTTAATCTTGAAGTGTACTACTTCTTACTGGCTATTACATCAACTTAGAAGCTTCATCTGTGTTCCAATATGGTGCTTTTAGTGTCTCCGCATACCGCAGCACGCGACATAGCTTTGCAGACGATAAGTACAACCGTTTCAGAGAGAAGAGCGGCCAATGTGACGATCTGGCTTTAAGTCGATTCGATAACAAATGACGAAAATGGACGGATTTCTCAGGTTTTTACTACATATGAACACTTTTCACATTCTCCCGTGCATCTCGGCTGCTAGTCCTCCTTTCATGCAGAATCTTAAGGTCCTAGCTCATGTCCAAGGCACCAAATCCATCTAAGAAGTCAATAATCGATACCTTAAACTTGAAGTGTACTACTTCTTACTGGCTATTACTTCAACTTAGAAGCTTCATCTGTGTTCTACTATGGTGCTTTTAATTTCTCCGCATACCGCAGCACGCGATACAGCTTTGCAGACGATAAGTACAACCGTTTCAGAGAGAAGAGCGGCCAATGCGACAATCAGGCTTTAAGTCGATTCGATAACAAATGACGAAAACGGACGGATTTCTCAGGTTTTTACTACATATGAACACTTTTCACATTCTCCTGTGCAACTCGGCTGCTAGTCCTCCTTTCATGCAGAATCTTAAGGTAATAGCTCATGTCCATGGCACCAAAGCCAGCTAAAAGTCAATAATCAGAAGCTAAAACTTGAATTGTACTACACCTTACTGGCTATTACATCAACTTAGAAGCTTCATCGGTGTTCTACTATGGTGCTTTTAGTGTCTCCGCATACCGCAGCATGCGACATAGCTTTGCAGACGATAAGTACAACCGTTTCGGAGGGAAGAGCGGCCAATGTGACGATCTGGCTTTAAGTCGATTCGATAACAAATGACGAAAACGGACGGATTTCTCAGGTTTTTACTACATATGAACACTTTTCACATTCTCCCGTGCAACTCGGCTGCTAGTCCTCCTTTCATGCAGAATCTGAAGGTAATAGCTCATGTCCAAGGCACCAAAGCCAACTAAGAAGTCAATAATCGATACCTAAAGTTTGAATTGTACTACTTCTTACTGGCTATTACATCAACTTAGAAGCCTCATCTGTATTCTAGTATGGTGATTTAAGTGTCCCCGCATACCGCAGCACGCGACATAGCTTTGCAGACGATAAGTACAACCGTTTCAGACAGAAGAGCGGCCAGTGTGACGATTTGGCTTTAAGTCGATACGATAACAAATGACGAAAATGGACGGATTTCTCAGGTTTTTACTACATATGAACACTTTTCACATTCTCCTGTGCAAATCGGCTGCTAGTCCTCCTTTGAGGCAGAATCTTAAGGTCCTAGCCCATGTCCAAGGCTCCAAAGCCAGCTAAAAAGTCAATAATCAGTAGCTAAAACTTGAATTGTACTACATCTTACTGGCTATTACATCAACTTAGAAGCTTCATCGGTGTTTTACTATGGTGGTTTTACTGTCTCCGTATACCGCAGCATGCGACATAGCTTTACAGACGATAAGTACAACCGTTCCAGAGAGAAGAGTGGCCAGTGTGACGATCTGGCTTTAAGTCGATACGATAACAAATGACAAAATCGGACGGATTCCTCAGGTTTTTACTACATATGAACACTTTTCACATTCTCCCGTGCAACTCGGCTGTTAGTCCTCCTTTCATGCAGAATCTTAAGGTCCTAGCTCATGTCCAAGGCACCAAAGCCAGCTAAAAAGTCAATAATCGATACCTAAAACGTGAATTGTACTACTTCTTACTGGGTATTACATCAACTTAGAAGCTTTATCTGTGTTCTACTATGGTGCTTTTAGTTTCTCCGCATACCGCAGCACGCGACACAGCTTTGCAGACGATAAGTACAACCGTGTAAGAGAGAAGAGCGGCCAATGTGACAATCAGGCTTAAGTCGATTCGATAACAAATGACGTAAACGGACGGATTTCTCAGGTTTTTACTACATATGAACACTTTTCAAATTCTCCCGTGCAACTCGGATGCTAGTCCTCCTTTCATGCAGAATCTTAAGGTCCTAGCTGATGTCCAAGGCGTCAAAGCCAGCTAAAAAGTCAATAATCGATACCTAAAACTTGAATTGTACTACTTCTTACTGGCTATTACATCAACTTAGAAGCTTCATCTGTGTTCCACTATGGTGCTTTTAGTGTCTCCGCATACCGCAGCACGCGACATAGCTTTGCAGACGATAAGTACAACCGTTTCAGAGAGGAGAGCGGCCAATGTGACGATCTGGCTTTAAGTCGATTCGATAACAATTGACGAAAACGGACGGATTTCTCAGCTTTTTACTACATATGAACACTTTTCACATTCTCCCGTGCAACTCGGCTGCTAGTCCTCCTTTCATGCAGAATCATAAATTATAGATCATGTCCAAGGCACCAAAGCCAGCTAAAAAGTCCATAATTGATACCTAAAACTTGAATTGTACTACTTCTTACTGGCTATTACATCAACTTAGAAGCTTCATCTGTGTTCTACTATGGTGCTTTTAGTGTCTCCGCATAGCGCAGCACGCGACATAACATTGCAGACGATAAGTACAACCGTTTCTGAGAGAAGAGCGGCCAATGTGACGATCTGGCTTTATGTCGATTCGATAACAAATGACGAAAACGGACGGATTTCTCAGGTTGTTACTACATATGAACACTTTTCAAATTCTCCCGTGCAACTTTGCTGCTAGTCCTCCTTTCATGCAGAATATTAAGGTCCTAGCTCATGTCCAAAGCATCAAAGCCAGCTAAAAAGTCAATAATCGATAAATAAAACTTGAATTGTACTACTTCTTACTGGCTATTACATCAACTTAGAAGCTTCATCTGTGTTCCACTATGGTGATTTTAGTGTCCCCGCATGCCGCAGCACGCGACATAGCTTTGCAGACGATAAGTACAACCGTTTCAGAGAGAAGAGCGGCCAATGTGACGATCTGGCTTTAAGTCGATTCGATAACAAATGACGAAAACGAACGGATTTCTCAGGTTTTTACTACATATGAACACTTTACACATTCTCCCGTGCAACTCGTCTGCTAGTCCTCCTGCATGTAAAATCTTAAGTTCCTAGCTCATGTCCAAGGCACCAAACAAGGGTAAAAAGTCAATAACCGACTCCTAAAACTTGAATGGTACTATTTCTTACTGGCTATTACATCATCTCTGAAGCTACATCTGTGTTCTACTATGGTGCTTTTAGTGTATCCGAATACCGCAGTACGCAACATAGCTTTGCAGACGATAAGTACAACCGTTTCAGAGAGCAGAGCGGCCAATGTGACGATTTGGCTTTAAGTCGATTCGATAAAAATGACGAAAACGGACGGATTTCTCAGGTTTTTACTACATATGAACACTTTTCACATTCTCCCGTGCAACTAGGCTGCTAGACCTCCTTTCATGCAGAATCTTAAGGTAATAGCTCATTTCCAAGGCACCAAAGCCAACTAAGAAGTCAAAAATCGATACCTAAAACTTGAATTGTACTACTTCTTTCTGGCTATTACATCAACTTAGAAGCTTCATCTGTGTTCTAGTATGGTGATTTTAGTGTCCCCGCATACCGTGGCACGCGACATAGCTTTACAGACGATAAGGACCACCGTTCCAGAGAGAAAAGCGGCCAATGTGACGATTTGGCTTTAAGTCGATTCGATAACAAATGACCAAAACGGACGGATTTCTCAGGTTTTTACTACGTATGAACACTTTTCACATTCTCCTGTGCAACTCGGCTGCTAGTCCTCCTTTCATGCAGAATCTTAAGGTCCTAGCCCATGTCCAAGGCTCCAAAGCCAGCTAAAAAGTCAATAATCAGTAGCTACAACTTGAATTGTACTACATCTTACTGGCTATTACATCAACTTAGAAGCTTCATCGGTGTTTTACTATGGTGCTTTTACTGTCTCCGCATACCGCAGCATGCGACATAGCTTTGCAGACGATAAGTACAACCGTTTCAGAGAGAAGAGTGGCCAGTGTGACGATCTGGCTTTAAGTCGATACGATAACAAATGACAAAAACGGACGGATTTCTCACGTTTTTACTACATATAAACACTTTTCACATTCTCCCGTGCAACTCGGCTGTTAGTCCTCTTTTCATGCAGAATCTTAAGGTCCTAGCTCATGTCCAAGGCACCAAAGCCAGCTAAAAAGTCAATAATCGATACCTAAAACGTGAATTGTACTACTTCTTACTGGCTATTACATCAACTTAGAAGCTTCATCTGTGTTCTACTATGGTGCTTTTAGTTTCTCCGCATACCGCAGCACGCGACACAGCTTTGCAGACGATAAGTACAATCGTTTCAGGGAGAAGAGCGGCCAATGTGACAATCAGGCTTTAAGTCGACTCGATAACAAATGACGTAAACGGACGGATTTCTCAGGTTTTTACTACATATGAACACTTTTCAAATTCTCCCGTGGAACTCGGATGCTAGTCCTCCTTTCATGCAGAATCTTAAGGTCCTAGCTGATGTCCAAGGCGTCAAAGCCAGCTAAAAAGTCAATAATCGATACCTAAAACTTGAATTGTACTACTTCTTACTGGCTATTACATCAACTTAGAAGCTTCATCTGTGTTCCACTATTTTGATTTTAGTGTCCCCGCATGCCGCAGCACGCGACATAGCTTTGCAGACGATAAGTAGAACCGTTTCAGAGAGAAGAGCGGCCAATGTGACGATCTGGCTTTAAGTCGATTCGATAAAAATGACGAAAACGGACGAATTTCGCAGGTTTTTACTCTGTTTGAACACTTTTCACATTCTCCCGTGCAACTCGGCTGCTAGTCCTCCTTTCATGCAGAATCTTAAGGTCCTAGCTCATGTCCAAGGCACCAAAGCCAGCTAAAAAGTCAATAACGATATCTAAAACTTGAATTGTACTACTTCTTACTGGCTATTACATCAACTTAGAAGCTTCATCTGTGTTCTACTATGGTGCTTTTAGTGTCTCCGCATAGCGCAGCACGCGACATAGCATTGCGGACGATAAGTACAACCGTTTCAGAGAGAAGAGGGGCCAATGTGACAATCTGGCTTTAAGTCGATTCGATAACAAATGACGAAAACGGACGGATTTCTCAGGATTTTACTACATATGAACACTTCTCACATTCTCCCGTGCAACTCGGCTGCTAGTCCTCCTTTCATGCAGAATCTTAAGGTCCTAGCTCATGTCCAAGGCATCAAAGCCAGCTAAAAAGTCAATAATCGATACCTAAAACTTGAATTATACTACTTCCTACTGGCTATTACATCAACTTAGAAGCTTCATCTGTGGTCCACTATGGTGATTTTAGTGTCCCCGCATGCCGCAGCACGCGACATAGCTTTGCAGACGATAAGTAGAACCGTTTCAGAGAGAAGAGCGGCCAATGTGACGATCTGGCTTTAAGTCGATTCGATAACAAATGACGAAAACGGACGGATTTCTCAGGTTTTTACTACATATAAACACTTTTCACATTCTCCCGTGCAACTCGGCTGCTAGTCCTCCTTTCATGCAGAATCTTAAGGTCCTAGCTGATGTCCAAGGCGTCAAAGCCAGCTAAAAAGTCAATAATCGATACCTAAAACTTGAATTGTACTACTTCTTATTGGCTATTACATCAACTTAGAAGCTTCATCTGTGTACTACTATGGTGCTTTTAGTGTCTCCGCATACCGCATCACGCGACATAGCTTTGCAGACGATAAGTACAACCGTTTCAGAGAGAAGAGCAGCCAATGTGACGATCTGGCTTTAAGTCGATTCGATAACAAATGAGGAAAACGGACGGATTTCTCAGGTTTTTACTACATATGAACACTTTTCACATTCTCCCGTGCAACTCGGCTGCTAGTCCTCCTTCCATGCAGAATCTTAAGGTAACATCTCATGTCCAAGGCACCAAAGCCAGCTAAAAAGTCAATAATCGATACCTAAAACTTGAATTGTACTACTTCTTACTGGCTATTACATCATCATAGAAGCTTCATCTGTGTTCTACTATGGTGCTTTTAGTGTCTCCGCATACCGCAGCACGCGACATAGCTTTGCAGACGATAAGTACAACCGTTTCAGAGAGAAGAGCGACCAATGTGACGATCTGGCGAGTCGATAACAATTGACGAAAACGGACGGATTTCTCAGGTTTTTACTACATATGAACACATTTCACATTCTCCCGTGCAACTCGGCTGCTAGTCCTCCTTTCATGCAGAATCTTAAGGTCCTAGCTCATGTCCAAGGCACAAAAACCATCTAAGAAGTCAATAATCGATACCTTAAACTTGAATTGTACTACTTCTTACTGGCTATTACATCAACTTAGAAGCTTCATCTGTGTTCTACTATGGTGCTTTTAGTGTCTCCGCATACCTCAGCACGCGACATAGCTTTGAAGACAATAAGTACAACCGTTTCCGAGAGAAGAGCGGCCAATGTGACGATCTGGCTTTAAGTCGATTCGATAACAAATGACGAAAACGGACGGATTTCTCAAGTTTGTACTACATATGAACACTTTTCACATTCTCCCGTGCAACTCGGCTGCTACTCCTCCTTTCATGCAGAATCTTATGGTCCAAGCTCATCTCCAAGGCACCAAAGCTAGCTAAAAAGTCAATAATCGATACCTAAAACTTGAATTGAACTACTTCTTACTGGCTATTACATCTTCTTAGAAGCTTCATATGTGTTCTACTATGGTGCTTTTAGTGTCTCCGCATACCGCAGCACGCCACATAGCTTTGCAGACGATAAGTACAACCGTTTCAGAGTGAAGAGCGGCCAATGTGACGATCTGGCTTTAAGTCGATTCGATAACAAATGACGAAAACGGACGGATTTCTCAGGTTTTTACTACATATGAACACTTTTCACATTCTCCTGGGCAACTCGGCTGCTAGTCCTCCTTTCATGGAGAATCTTAAGGTCCTAGCTCATGTCCAAGGCACCAAATCCATCTAAGAAGTCAATAATCGATACCTTAATCTTGAAGTGTACTACTTCTTACTGGCTATTACATCAACTTAGAAGCTTCATCTGTGTTCCAATATGGTGCTTTTAGTGTCTCCGCATACCGCAGCACGCGACATAGCTTTGCAGACGATAAGTACAACCGTTTCAGAGAGAAGAGCGGCCAATGTGACGATCTGGCTTTAAGTCGATTCGATAACAAATGACGAAAATGGACGGATTTCTCAGGTTTTTACTACATATGAACACTTTTCACATTCTCCCGTGCATCTCGGCTGCTAGTCCTCCTTTCATGCAGAATCTTAAGGTCCTAGCTCATGTCCAAGGCACCAAATCCATCTAAGAAGTCAATAATCGATACCTTAAACTTGAAGTGTACTACTTCTTACTGGCTATTACTTCAACTTAGAAGCTTCATCTGTGTTCTACTATGGTGCTTTTAATTTCTCCGCATACCGCAGCACGCGATACAGCTTTGCAGACGATAAGTACAACCGTTTCAGAGAGAAGAGCGGCCAATGCGACAATCAGGCTTTAAGTCGAT
The DNA here is from genome assembly GCF_023897955.1 of Schistocerca gregaria. Lineage (NCBI taxonomy): Eukaryota > Metazoa > Arthropoda > Insecta > Orthoptera > Acrididae > Schistocerca > Schistocerca gregaria. Next base: position 5,301,639 of record NW_026061812.1, on the reverse strand, counting down.
TCGATAACAAATGACGAAAACGGACGGATTTCTCAGGTTTTTACTACATATGAACACTTTTCACATTCTCCTGTGCAACTCGGCTGCTAGTCCTCCTTTCATGCAGAATCTTAAGGTAATAGCTCATGTCCATGGCACCAAAGCCAGCTAAAAGTCAATAATCAGAAGCTAAAACTTGAATTGTACTACATCTTACTGGCTATTACATCAACTTAGAAGCTTCATCGGTGTTCTACTATGGTGCTTTTAGTGTCTCCGCATACCGCAGCATGCGACATAGCTTTGCAGACGATAAGTACAACCGTTTCGGAGGGAAGAGCGGCCAATGTGACGATCTGGCTTTAAGTCGATTCGATAACAAATGACGAAAACGGACGGATTTCTCAGGTTTTTACTACATATGAACACTTTTCACATTCTCCCGTGCAACTCGGCTGCTAGTCCTCCTTTCATGCAGAATCTTAAGGTAATAGCTCATGTCCAAGGCACCAAAGCCAACTAAGAAGTCAATAATCGATACCTAAAGTTTGAATTGTACTACTTCTTACTGGCTATTACATCAACTTAGAAGCCTCATCTGTATTCTAGTATGGTGATTTAAGTGTCCCCGCATACCGCAGCACGCGACATAGCTTTGCAGACGATAAGTACAACCGTTTCAGACAGAAGAGCGGCCAGTGTGACGATTTGGCTTTAAGTCGATTCGATAACAAATGACCAAAACGGACGGATTTCTCAGGATTATACTACATATGAACACTTTTCACATTCTCCTGTGCAAATCGGCTGCTAGTCCTCCTTTGAGGCAGAATCTTAAGGTCCTAGCCCATGTCCAAGGCTCCAAAGCCAGCTAAAAAGTCAATAATCAGTAGCTAAAACTTGAATTGTACTACATCTTACTGGCTATTACATCAACTTAGAAGCTTCATCGGTGTTTTACTATGGTGGTTTTACTGTCTCCGTATACCGCAGCATGCGACATAGCTTTACAGACGATAAGTACAACCGTTCCAGAGAGAAGAGTGGCCAGTGTGACGATCTGGCTTTAAGTCGATACGATAACAAATGACAAAATCGGACGGATTCCTCAGGTTTTTACTACATATGAACACTTTTCACATTCTCCCGTGCAACTCGGCTGTTAGTCCTCCTTTCATGCAGAATCTTAAGGTCCTAGCTCATGTCCAAGGCACCAAAGCCAGCTAAAAAGTCAATAATCGATACCTAAAACGTGAATTGTACTACTTCTTACTGGGTATTACATCAACTTAGAAGCTTTATCTGTGTTCTACTATGGTGCTTTTAGTTTCTCCGCATACCGCAGCACGCGACACAGCTTTGCAGACGATAAGTACAACCGTTTCAGAGAGAAGAGCGGCCAATGTGACAATCAGGCTTAAGTCGATTCGATAACAAATGACGTAAACGGACGGATTTCTCAGGTTTTTACTACATATGAACACTTTTCAAATTCTCCCGTGCAACTCGGATGCTAGTCCTCCTTTCATGCAGAATCTTAAGGTCCTAGCTGATGTCCAAGGCGTCAAAGCCAGCTAAAAAGTCAATAATCGATACCTAAAACTTGAATTGTACTACTTCTTACTGGCTATTACATCAACTTAGAAGCTTCATCTGTGTTCCACTATGGTGCTTTTAGTGTCTCCGCATACCGCAGCACGCGACATAGCTTTGCAGACGATAAGTACAACCGTTTCAGAGAGGAGAGCGGCCAATGTGACGATCTGGCTTTAAGTCGATTCGATAACAATTGACGAAAACGGACGGATTTCTCAGCTTTTTACTACATATGAACACTTTTCACATTCTCCCGTGCAACTCGGCTGCTAGTCCTCCTTTCATGCAGAATCATAAATTATAGATCATGTCCAAGGCACCAAAGCCAGCTAAAAAGTCCATAATTGATACCTAAAACTTGAATTGTACTACTTCTTACTGGCTATTACATCAACTTAGAAGCTTCATCTGTGTTCTACTATGGTGCTTTTAGTGTCTCCGCATAGCGCAGCACGCGACATAACATTGCAGACGATAAGTACAACCGTTTCTGAGAGAAGAGCGGCCAATGTGACGATCTGGCTTTATGTCGATTCGATAACAAATGACGAAAACGGACGGATTTCTCAGGTTGTTACTACATATGAACACTTTTCAAATTCTCCCGTGCAACTTTGCTGCTAGTCCTCCTTTCATGCAGAATATTAAGGTCCTAGCTCATGTCCAAAGCATCAAAGCCAGCTAAAAAGTCAATAATCGATAAATAAAACTTGAATTGTACTACTTCTTACTGGCTATTACATCAACTTAGAAGCTTCATCTGTGTTCCACTATGGTGATTTTAGTGTCCCCGCATGCCGCAGCACGCGACATAGCTTTGCAGACGATAAGTACAACCGTTTCAGAGAGAAGAGCGGCCAATGTGACGATCTGGCTTTAAGTCGATTCGATAACAAATGACGAAAACGAACGGATTTCTCAGGTTTTTACTACATATGAACACTTTACACATTCTCCCGTGCAACTCGTCTGCTAGTCCTCCTGCATGTAAAATCTTAAGTTCCTAGCTCATGTCCAAGGCACCAAACAAGGGTAAAAAGTCAATAACCGACTCCTAAAACTTGAATGGTACTATTTCTTACTGGCTATTACATCATCTTTGAAGCTTCATCTGTGTTCCACTATGGTGATTTTAGTGTCCCCGCATGCCGCAGCACGCGACATAGCTTTGCAGACGATAAGTACAACCGTTTCAGAGAGAAGAGCGGCCAATGTGACGATCTGGCTTTAAGTCGATTCGATAAAAATGACGAAAACGGACGGATTTCTCAGGTTTTTACTACATATGAACACTTTTCACATTCTCCCGTGCAACTAGGCTGCTAGACCTCCTTTCATGCAGAATCTTAAGGTAATAGCTCATTTCCAAGGCACCAAAGCCAACTAAGAAGTCAAAAATCGATACCTAAAACTTGAATTGTACTACTTCTTTCTGGCTATTACATCAACTTAGAAGCTTCATCTGTGTTCTAGTATGGTGATTTTAGTGTCCTCGCATACCGTGGCACGCGACATAGCTTTACAGACGATAAGGACCACCGTTCCAGAGAGAAAAGCGGCCAATGTGACGATTTGGCTTTAAGTCGATTCGATAACAAATGACCAAAACGGACGGATTTCTCAGGTTTTTACTACGTATGAACACTTTTCACATTCTCCTGTGCAACTCGGCTGCTAGTCCTCCTTTCATGCAGAATCTTAAGGTCCTAGCCCATGTCCAAGGCTCCAAAGCCAGCTAAAAAGTCAATAATCAGTAGCTACAACTTGAATTGTACTACATCTTACTGGCTATTACATCAACTTAGAAGCTTCATCGGTGTTTTACTATGGTGCTTTTACTGTTTCCGCATACCGCAGCATGCGACATAGCTTTGCAGACGATAAGTACAACCGTTTCAGAGAGAAGAGTGGCCAGTGTGACGATCTGGCTTTAAGTCGATACGATAACAAATGACAAAAACGGACGGATTTCTCACGTTTTTACTACATATAAACACTTTTCACATTCTCCCGTGCAACTCGGCTGTTAGTCCTCTTTTCATGCAGAATCTTAAGGTCCTAGCTCATGTCCAAGGCACCAAAGCCAGCTAAAAAGTCAATAATCGATACCTAAAACGTGAATTGTACTACTTCTTACTGGCTATTACATCAACTTAGAAGCTTCATCTGTGTTCTACTATGGTGCTTTTAGTTTCTCCGCATACCGCAGCACGCGACACAGCTTTGCAGACGATAAGTACAACCGTTTCAGGGAGAAGAGCGGCCAATGTGACAATCAGGCTTTAAGTCGACTCGATAACAAATGACGTAAACGGACGGATTTCTCAGGTTTTTACTACATATGAACACTTTTCAAATTCTCCCGTGGAACTCGGATGCTAGTCCTCCTTTCATGCAGAATCTTAAGGTCCTAGCTGATGTCCAAGGCGTCAAAGCCAGCTAAAAAGTCAATAATCGATACCTAAAACTTGAATTGTACTACTTCTTACTGGCTATTACATCAACTTAGAAGCTTCATCTGTGTTCCACTATTTTGATTTTAGTGTCCCCGCATGCCGCAGCACGCGACATAGCTTTGCAGACGATAAGTAGAACCGTTTCAGAGAGAAGAGCGGCCAATGTGACGATCTGGCTTTAAGTCGATTCGATAAAAATGACGAAAACGGACGAATTTCGCAGGTTTTTACTCTGTTTGAACACTTTTCACATTCTCCCGTGCAACTCGGCTGCTAGGCCTCCTTTCATGCAGAATCTTAAGGTCCTAGCTCATGTCCAAGGCACCAAAGCCAGCTAAAAAGTCAATAACGATATCTAAAACTTGAATTGTACTACTTCTTACTGGCTATTACATCAACTTAGAAGCTTCATCTGTGTTCTACTATGGTGCTTTTAGTGTCTCCGCATAGCGCAGCACGCGACATAGCATTGCGGACGATAAGTACAACCGTTTCAGAGAGAAGAGGGGCCAATGTGACAATCTGGCTTTAAGTCGATTCGATAACAAATGACGAAAACGGACGGATTTCTCAGGATTTTACTACATATGAACACTTCTCACATTCTCCCGTGCAACTCGGCTGCTAGTCCTCCTTTCATGCAGAATCTTAAGGTCCTAGCTCATGTCCAAGGCATCAAAGCCAGCTAAAAAGTCAATAATCGATACCTAAAACTTGAATTATACTACTTCCTACTGGCTATTACATCAACTTAGAAGCTTCATCTGTGGTCCACTATGGTGATTTTAGTGTCCCCGCATGCCGCAGCACGCGACATAGCTTTGCAGACGATAAGTAGAACCGTTTCAGAGAGAAGAGCGGCCAATGTGACGATCTGGCTTTAAGTCGATTCGATAACAAATGACGAAAACGGACGGATTTCTCAGGTTTTTACTACATATAAACACTTTTCACATTCTCCCGTGCAACTCGGCTGCTAGTCCTCCTTTCATGCAGAATATTAAGGTCCTAGCTCATGTCCAAGGCACCAAAGCCAGCTAAAAAGTCAATAACGATATCTAAAACTTGAATTGTACTACTTCTTACTGGCTATTACATCAACTTAGAAGCTTCATCTGTGTTCTACTATGGTGCTTTTAGTGTCTCCGCATACCGCAGCATGCGACATAGCTTTGCAGACGATAAGTACAACCGTTTCGGAGGGAAGAGCGGCCAATGTGACGATCTGGCTTTAAGTCGATTCGATAACAAATGACGAAAACGGACGGATTTCTCAGGTTTTTACTACATATGAACACTTTTCACATTCTCCCGTGCAACTCGGCTGCTAGTCCTCCTTTCATGTAGAATCTTAAGGTCCTAGCTCATGTCCAAGGCACCAAAGCCAGCTAAAAAGTCAATAATCGATACCAAAAACTTGAATTGGACTACTTCTTACTGGCTATTACATCAGCTTAGAAGCTTCATCTATGTTCGACTATGGTGCTTTTAGTGTCTCCGCATACCGCATCACGCGACACAGCTTTGCAGACGATAAGTACAACCGTTTCAGAGAGAAGAGCGGCCAATGTGACGATCTGGCTTTAAGTCGATTCTATAACAAATGACCAAAACGGACGGATTTCTCAGGTTTTTACTACATATGAACACTTTTCACATTCTCCCGTGCAACTCGGCTGCTAGTCCTCCTTTCATGCAGAATCTTAAGGTCCTAGCTCATGTCCAAGGTACCAAAGCCAACAAAGAAGTCAATAATCGATACCAAAAACTTGAATTCTACTACTTCTTACTGGCTATTATATCAACGTAGAAGCTTCATCGGTGTTCTACTATGGTGCTTTTAGTGTCTCCGCATACCGCAGCATGCGACATAGCTTTGCAGACGATAAGTACAACCGTTTCGGAGAGAAGAGCGGCCAATGTGACGATCTGGCTTTAAGTCGATTCGATAACAAATGACGAAAACGGACGGATTTCTCAGGTTTTTACTACATATGAACACTTTTCACATTCTCCTGGGCAACTCGGCTGCTAGTTCTCCTTTCATGCAGAATCTTAAGGTCCTAGCTCATGTCCAAGGCACCAAAGCCAGCTAAAAAGTCAATAATCAGTAACTAAAACTTGAATTGTACTACTTCTTACTGGCTATTACATCAACTTGGAAGTGTCATCTGTGTTCTACTATGGTGCTTTTAGTGTCTCTGCAAACCGCAGCACGCGACATAGCTCTGCAGACTATAAGTACAACCGTTTCCGAGAGAAGAGCGGCCAATGTGACGATCTGGCTTTAAGTCGATTCGATAACAAATGACGAAAACGGACGGATTTCTCAGGTTTTTACTACATATGAACACTTTTCACATTTTCCCGTGCAACTCGGCTGCTAGTCCTCCTTTAATGCAGAATCTTAAGGTCCTAGCTCATCTCCAAGGCACCAAAGCCAGCTAAAAAGTAAATAATCGGTACCTAAAACTTGAATTGTACTACTTCTTACTGGCTTTTACATCATCTTAGAAGCTTCATATGTGTTCTACTATGGTGGTTTTAGTGTCTCCGCATACCGCAGCTCGCGACATAGCTTTGCAGACGATAAGTACAACCGTTTCAGAGAGAAGAGCGGCCAATGTGACGATCTGCCTTTAAGTCGATTCGATAACAAATGACGAAAACGGACGGATTTCTCAAGTTGGTTTTTACTACATATGAACACTTTTCACATTCTCCCGTGCAACGCGGCTGGTAGTCCTCCTTTCATGCAGAATCTTAAGGTCCTAGCTCATGTCCAAGGCACCAAAGCCAGCTAAAAAGTCAATAATCAATACCTAAAACTTGAATTGTACTACTTCTTACTGGCTATTACATCAACTTAGAAGCTTCACCTGTGTTCCACTATGGTGCTTTTAGTGTCTCCGCATATCGCAGCACGCAACATAGCATTGCAGACGATAAGTACAACCGTTTCAGAGAGAAGAGCGGCCAATGTGACGATCGGGCTTTAAGTCGATTCGATAACAAATGACGAAAACGGACGGATTTCTCAGGTTTTTACTACATATGAACACTTTTCACATTCTCCCATGCAACTCGGCTGCTAGTCCTCCTTTCATGCAGAATCTTAAGGTAATAGTTCATGTCCAAGGCACCAAAGCCAACTAAGAAGTCAATAATCGATACCTAAAACTTGAATTGTACTACTTCTTACTGGCTATTACATCAACTTAGAAGCTTCATCTGTGTTCTACTATGGTGATTTTAGTGTCCCCGCATACCGCAGCACGCGACATAGCTTTGCAGACGATAAGTACAACCGTTTCAGAGATAAGAGCGGCCAATGTGACGATCTGGCTTTAAGTCGATTCGATAACAAATGACAAAAACGGACGGATTTCTCACGTTTTTACTACATATGAACACTTTTCACATTCTCCCGTGCAACTCGGCTGCTAGTCCTCCTTTCATGCAGAATCTTAAGGTCCTAGCTCATGTCCAAGGCACCAAAGCCAGCTAAAAAGTCAATAATCAGTAACTAAAACTTGAATTGTACTACTTCTTACTGGCTATTACATCAACTTGGAAGTGTGATCTGTGTTCTACTATGGTGCTTTTAGTGTCTCCGCATACCGCAGCACGCGACGTAGCTCTGCAGACGATAAGTACAACCGTTTCAGAGAGAAGAGCGGCCAATGTGACGATTTGGCTTTAAGTCGATTCGATAAAAATGACGAAATCGGACGGATTTCCCAGGTTTTTACTCTATTTGAACACTTTTCACATTCTCCCGTGCAACTCGGCTGCTAGTCCTCCTTTCATGCAGAATCTTAAGGTCCTAGCTCATGTCCAAGGCACCAAAGCCAGCTAAAAATTCAATAATCAATACCTAAAACTTGAATTGTACTACTTTCTTACTGGCTATTACATCAACTTAGAAGCTTCATCTGTGTTCTACTATGGAGATTTTAGTGTCTCCGCATACCGCAGCACGCGACATAGCATTGCAGACGATAAGTACAACCGTATCAGAGAGAAGAGCGGCCAATGTGACGATCGGGCTTTAAGTCGATTCGATAACAAATGACGAAAACGGACGGATTTCTCAGGTTTTTACTACATATGAACACTTTTCACATTCTCCCGTGCAACTCGGCTGCTAGTCCTCCTTTCATGCAGAATCTTAAGGTCCTAGCTCATGTCCAAGGTACCAAAGCCAACAAAAAAGTCAATAATCGATACCAAAAACTTGAATTCTACTACTTCTTACTGGCTATTACATCAACTTAGAAGCTTCATCGGTGTTCTACTATGGTGCTTTTAGTGTCTCCGCATACCGCAGCATGCGACATAGCTTTGCAGACGATAAGTACAACCGTTTCGGAGAGAAGAGCGGCCAATGTGACGATCTGGCTTTAAGTCGATTCGATAACAAATGACGAAAACGGACGGATTTCTCAGATTTTTACTACATATGAACACTATTCACATTCTCCTGGGCAACTCGGCTGCTAGTCCTCCTTTCATGCAGAATCTTAAGGTCCTAGCTCATGTCCAAGGCACCAAAGCCAGCTAAAAAGTCAATAATCAGTAACTAAAACTTAAATTGTACTACTTCTTACTGGCTATTACATCAACTTGGAAGTGTCATCTGTGTTCTACTATGGTGCTTTTAGTGTCTCTGCTAACCGCAGCACGCGACGTAGCTCTGCAGACGATAAGTACATCCGTTTCAAAGAGAAGAGCGGCCAATGTGACGATTTGGCTTTAAGTCGATTTGATAAAAATGACGAAATCGGACGGTTTCTCAGGTTTTTACTCTATTTGAACACTTTTCACATTCTCCCGTGCAACTCGGCTGCTAGTCTTCCTTTCATGCAGAATCTTAAGGTCCTAGCTCATGTCCAAGGCACCAAAGCCAGCTAAAACTTCAATAATCAATACCTAAAACTTGTATTTTTCTACTTCTTACTGGCTATTACATCAACTTAGAAGCTTCATCTGTGTTCTACTATGGAGATTTTAGTGTCTCCGCATACCGCAGCACGCGACATAGCATTGCAGACGATAAGTACAACCGTTTCAGAGAGAAGAGCCGTCAATGTGACGATCGGGCTTTAAGTCGATTCGATAACAAATGACGAAAACGGACGGATTTCTCAGGTTTTTACTACATATGAACACTTTACACATTCTCCCGTGCAACTCGGCTGCTAGTCCTCCTTTCATGCAGAATCTTAAGGAGCTAGCTCATGTCCAAGTCACCAAACAAGGGTAAAAAGTCAATAACCGATTCCTAAAACTTGAATTGTACTATTTCTTACTGGCTATTACATCATCTTAGAAGCTTCATCTGTGTTCTACTATGGTGCTTTTAGTGTCTCCGAATACCGCAGTACGCGACATAGCTTTGCAGACGATAAGTACAACCGTTTCAGAGAGAAGAGCGGCCAATGTGACGATTTGGCTTTAAGTCGATTCGATAACAAGTGACGAAAACGAACGGATTTCTCAGGTTTTTACTCTATATGAACACTTTTCACATTCTCCCGTGCAATTAGGCTGCTAGTCCTCCTTTCATGCAGAATCTTAAGGTCCTAGCTCATGTCCAAGGCACCAAAGCCAGCTAAAAAGTCAATAATCAGTACCTAAAACTTGAATTTTACTACTTCTTACTGGCTATTACACCAACTTGGAAGTATCATCTGTGTTCTACTATGGTGCTTTTAGTGTCTCTGCATACGGCAGCACGCGACATAGCTCTGCAGACGGTAAGTACAACCGTTTCAGAGAGAAGAGCGGCCAATGTGACCATCTGGCTTTAAGTCGATTCGATAACAAATGACGAAAACGAACGGATTTCTCAGGTTTTTACTACATATGAACACTTTTCACATTGTCCCGTGCAACTCTGCTGCTAGTCCTCCTTTCATGCAGAATCTTAAGGTGCTAGTTCATGTCCAAGTCACCAAACAAGGGTAAAAAGACAATAACCGATTCCTAAAACTTGAATTGTACTATTTCTTACTGCCTATTACATCATCTTAGAAGCTTCATCTGTGTTCTACTATGGTGCTTTTAGTGTTTCCGAATACCGCAGTACGCGACATAGCTTTGCAGACGATAAGTACAACCGTTTCAGAGAGAAGAGCGGCCAATGTGACGATTTGGCTTTAAGTCGATTCGATAACAAATGACGAAAACGAACGGATTTCTCAGGTTTTTACTCTATATTAATACTTTTCACATTCTCCCGTGCAATTAGGCTGCTAGTCCTCCTTTCATGCAGAATCTTAAGGTCCTAGCTCATGTCCAAGGCACCAAAGCCAGCTAAAAAGTCAATAATCAGTACCTGAAAGTTGAATTTTACTATTTCTTACTGGCTATTACTTTAACTTGGAAGTATCATCTGTGTTCTACTATGGTGCTTTTAGTGTCTCTGCATACCGCAGCACGCGACATAGCTCTGCAGACGGTAAGTACAACCGTTTCAAAGAGAAGAGCGGCCAATGTGACCATCTGGCTTTAAGTCGATTCGATAACAAATGACGAAAACGAACGGATTTCTGAGGTTTTTACTACATATGAACACTTTTCACATTCTCCCGTGCAACTCGGCTGCTAGTCCTCCTTTCATGCAGAATCTTAAGGTCCTAGCTCATGTCCAAGGCACCAAAGCCAGCTAAAAAGTCAGTAATCAGTACCTAAAACGTGAATTTTACTACTTCTTACTGGGTATTACATCAACTTGGAAGTATCATCTGTGTTCTACTATGGTGCTTTTAGTGTCTCTGCATACCGCAGCACGCGACATAGCTCTGCAGACGGTAAGTACAACCGTTTCAGAGAGAAGAGCGGCCAATGTAACGATCTGGCTTTAAGTAGATTCGATAACAAATGACGAAAACGGACGGATTTCTCAGGTTTTTACTACATATGAACACTTTACACATTCTCCCGTGCAACTCGGCTGCTAGTCCTCCTTTCATGCAGAATCTTAAGGTGCTAGCTCATGTCCAAGTCACCAAACAAGGGTAAAAAGTCAATAACCGATTCCTAAAACTTGAATTGTACTATTTCTTACTGCCTATTACATCATCTTAGAAGCTTCATCTGTGTTCTACTATGGTGCTTTTAGTGTCTCCGAATACCGCAGTACGCGACATAGCTTTGCAGACGATAAGTACAACCGTTTCAGAGAGAAGAGCGGCCAATGTGACGATTTGGCTTTAAGTCGATTCGACAACAAATGACGAAAACGAACGGATTTCTCAGGTTTTTACTCTATATGAACACTTTTCACATTCTCCCGTGCAATTAGGCTGCTAGTCCTCCTTTCATGCAGAATCTTAAGGTCCTAGCTCATGTCCAAATCACCAAAGCCGGCTAAAAAGTCAATAATCAGTACCTAAAAGTTGAATTTTACTATTTCTTACTGGCTATTACATTAACTTGGAAGTATCATCTGTGTTCTACTATGGTGCTTTTAGTGTCTCTGCATACCGCAGCACGCGACATAGCTCTGCAGACGGTAAGTACAACCGTTTCAGAGAGAAGAGCGGCCAATGTGACCATCTGGCTTTAAGTCGATTCGATAACAAATGACGAAAACGAATGGATTTCTCAGGTTTTTACTCTATATTAACACTTTTCACATTCTCCCGTGCAATTAGGCAGCTAGTCCTCCTTTCATGCAGAATCTTAAGGTCCTAGCTCATGTCCAAGGCACCAAAGCCAGCTAAAAAGTCAATAATCGATATCTAAAACTTGAATTGTACTAGTTCTTACTGGCTATTACATCAACTTAGAAGCTTCATCTGTGTTCTACTATGATGATTTTCGTGTCATCGCATACCGCAGCACGCGACATAGTTTTGCAGACGATAAGTACAACCGTTTCAGAGAGAAGAGCGGCCAATGTGACGATCCGGCTTTGAGTCGATTCGATAACAAATGACGAAAACGGACGGATTTCTCAGGTTTTTACTACATTTGAACACTTTTACATTCTCCCGTGCAACTCGGCTGCTAGTCCTCCTTTCATGAAGAATCTTAAGGTCCTAGCTCATGTCCAGGGCACCAAAGCCAGCTAAAAAGTCAATAACCGGTACCTAAAACTTGAATTGTACTACTTAATACTGGCTATTACATCAACTTAGAAACTTCATCTGTGTTCTACTATGGTGCTTTTAGTGTCTCCGCATAGTGCAGCACGCGACATAGCTTTGCAGACGATATGTACAACCGTCTCAGAGAGAAGAGCGGCCAATGTGACGATCTAGCTTTAAGTCGATTCGATAACAAATGACGAAAACGAACGGATTTCTCAGGTTTTTACTACATATGAACACTTTACACATTCTCCCGTGCAACTCGGCTGCTAGTCCTCCTTTCATGCAGAATCTTAAGGTGCTAGCTCATGTCCAAGTCACCAAACAAGGGTAAAAAGAAAATAACCGATTCCTAAAACTTGAATTGTACTATTTCTTACTGCCTATTACATCATCTTAGAAGCTTCATCTGTGTTCTACTATGGTGCTTTTAGTGTCTCCGAATACCGCAGTACGCGACATAGCTTTGCAGACAATAAGTACAACCGTTTCAGAGAGAAGAGCGGCCAATGTGACGATTTTTCTTTAAGTCGATTCGATAACAAATGACGAAAACGAACGGATTTCTCAGGTTTTTACTCTATATGAACACTTTTCACATTCTCCCGTGCAATTAGGCTGCTAGTCCTCCTTTCATGCAGAATCTTAAGGTCCTAGCTCATGTCCAAGGCACCAAAGCCAGCTAAAAATTCAATATTCAGTACCTTATTCTTGAATTTTACTACTTCTTACTGGCTATTACATCAACTTAGAAGCTTGATCTGTGTTCTACTATGGTGCTTTTAGTGTCTCAGCATACCGCAACACGCGACATAGCATTGCAAACGATAAGTACAACCGTTTCAGAGAGAAGAGCGGCCAATGTGACGATCTAGCTTTAAGTCGATTCGATAACAAATGACGAAAACGAACGGATTTCTCAGGTTTTTACTACATATGAACACTTTTCACATTCTCCCGTGCAACTCGGCTGCTAGTCCTCCTTTCATGCAGAATCTTAAGGTCCTAGCTCATGTCCAAGGCACCAAAGCCAGCTAAAAAGTCAATAATCAGTACCTAAAACTTGAATTTTACTACTTCTTACTGGCTATTACATCAACTTGGAAGTATCATCTGTGTTCTACTATGGTGCTTTTAGTGTCTCTGCATACCGCACCACGCGACATAGCTCTGCAGACGGTAAGTACAACCGTTTCAGAGAGAAGAGCGGCCAATGTGACCATCTGGCTTTAAGTCGATTCGATAACAAATGACGAAAACGAACCGATTTCTCAGGTGTTTACTCTATATTAACACTTTTCACATTCTCCCGTGCAATTAGGCAGCTAGTCCACCTTTCATGCAGAATCTTAAGGTCCTAGCTCATGTCCAATGCACCAAAGCCAGCTAAAAAGTCAATAATCAATATCTAAAACTTGAATTGTACTCGTTCTTACTGGCTATTACATCAACTTAGAAGCTTCATCTGTGTTCTACTATGATGATTTTCGTGTCTCCGCATACCGCAGCACGCGACATAGTTTTGCAGACGATAAGTACAACCGTTTCAGAGAGAAGAGCGGCCAATGTGACGATCTGGCTTTCAGTCGAATCGATAACAAATGACGAAAACTGACGGATTTCTCAGGTTTTTACTACATATGAACACTTTTCACATTCTCCCGTGCAACTCGGCTGCTAGTCCTCCTTTCATGCAGAATCTTAAGGTCATAGCTCATATCCAAGGCACTAAAGCCAGCTAAAAAGTCAATAACGATACCTAAAACTTGAATTGTACTATTTCTTACTGGCTATTACATCAACTTAGAAGCTTCATCTGTGTTCTACTAAGGTGCTTTTAGTGTCTCCGCATACCGCAGCACGCGACATAGCTTTGCAGACGATAAGTACAACGGTTTCAGAGAGAAGAGCGGCCAATGTGACGATCTGGCTTTAAGTCGATTCGATAACAAATCACGAAAACGGACGGATTTCTCAGGTTTTTACTACATATGAACACTTTTCACATTCTCCCGTGCAACTCGGCTGCTACACCTCCTTTCATGAAGAATCTTAAGGTCCTAGCTCATGTCCAAGGCACCAAAGCCAGCAAAAAAGTCAATAATCAATACCTAAAACTTGAATTGTACAACTTATAACTTTCTATTACATCATCTTAGAAGCTTCATCTGTGTTCTACTATGGTGCTTTTAGTGCCTCCGCACACCGCAGCACGCGACATAGCTCTGCAGACGGTAAGTACAACCGTTTCAGAGAGAAGAGCGGCCAATGTGACCATCTGGCTTTAAGTCGATTCGATAACAAATGACGAAAACGAATGGATTTCTCAGGTTTTTACTCTATATTAACACTTTTCACATTCTCCCGTGCAATTAGGCAGCTAGTCCTCCTTTCATGCAGAATCTTAAGGTCCTAGCTCATGTCCAAGGCACCAAAGCCAGCTAAAAAGTCAATAATCGATATCTAAAACTTGAATTGTACTAGTTCTTACTGGCTATTACATCAACTTAGAAGCTTAATCTGTGTTCTACTATGATGATTTTCGTGTCATCGCATACCGCAGCACGCGACATAGTTTTGCAGACGATAAGTACAACCGTTTCAGAGAGAAGAGCGGCCAATGTGACGATCCGGCTTTGAGTCGATTCGATAACAAATGACGAAAACGGACGGATTTCTCAGGTTTTTACTACATTTGAACACTTTTACATTCTCCCGTGCAACTCGGCTGCTAGTCCTCCTTTCATGCAGAATCTTAAGGTCCTAGCTCATGTCCAGGGCACCAAAGCCAGCTAAAAAGTCAATAACCGGTACCTAAAACTTGAATTGTACTACTTAATACTGGCTATTACATCAACTTAGAAGCTTCATCTGTGTTCTACTATGGTGCTTTTAGTGTCTCCGCATAGTGCAGCACGCGACATAGCTTTGCAGACGATATGTACAACCGTCTCAGAGAGAAGAGCGGCCAATGTGACGATCTAGCTTTAAGTCGATTCGATAACAAATGACGAAAACGAACGGATTTCTCAGGTTTTTACTACATATGAACACTTTACACATTCTCCCGTGCAACTCGGCTGCTAGTCCTCCTTTCATGCAGAATCTTAAGGTGCTAGCTCATGTCCAAGTCACCAAACAAGGGTAAAAAGAAAATAACCGATTCCTAAAACTTGAATTGTACTATTTCTTACTGCCTATTACATCATCTTAGAAGCTTCATCTGTGTTCTACTATGGTGCTTTTAGTGTCTCCGAATACCGCAGTACGCGACATTGCTTTGCAGACAATAAGTACAACCGTTTCAGAGAGAAGAGCGGCCAATGTGACGATTTTTCTTTAAGTCGATTCGATAACAAATGACGAAAACGAACGGATTTCTCAGGTTTTTACTCTATATGAACACTTTTCACATTCTCCCGTGCAATTAGGCTGCTAGTCCTCCTTTCATGCAGAATCTTAAGGTCCTAGCTCATGTCCAAGGCACCAAAGCCAGCTAAAAAGTCAATAATCAGTACCTAAAAGTTGAATTTTACTATTTCTTACTGGCTATTACATTAACTTGGAAGTATCATCTGTGTTCTACTATGGTGCTTTTATTGTCTCTGCATACCGCAGCACGCGACATAGCTCTGCAGACGGTAAGTACAACCGTTTCAAAGAGAAGAGCGGCCAATGTGACCATCTGGCTTTAAGTCGATTCGATAACAAATGACGAAAACGAACGGATTTCTGAGGTTTTTACTACATATGAACACTTTTCACATTCTCCCGTGCAACTCGGCTGCTAGTCCTCCTTTCATGCAGAATCTTAAGGTCCTAGCTCATGTCCAAGCCACCAAAGCCAGCTAAAAAGTCAGTAATCAGTACCTAAAACGTGAATTTTACTACTTCTTACTGGGTATTACATCAACTTGGAAGTATCATCTGTGTTCTACTATGGTGCTTTTAGTGTCTCTGCATACCGCAGCACGCGACATAGCTCTGCAGACGGTAAGTACAACCGTTTCAGAGAGAAGAGCGGCCAATGTAACGATCTGGCTTTAAGTAGATTCGATAACAAATGACGAAAACGGACGGATTTCTCAGGTTTTTACTACATATGAACACTTTACACATTCTCCCGTGCAACTCGGCTGCTAGTCCTCCTTTCATGCAGAATCTTAAGGTGCTAGCTCATGTCCAAGTCACCAAACAAGGGTAAAAAGTCAATAACCGATTCCTAAAACTTGAATTGTACTATTTCTTACTGCCTATTACATCATCTTAGAAGCTTCATCTGTGTTCTACTATGGTGTTTTTAGTGTCTCCGAATACCGCAGTACGCGACATAGCTTTGCAGACGATAAGTACAACCGTTTCAGAGAGAAGAGCGGCCAATGTGACGATTTGGCTTTAAGTCGATTCGACAACAAATGACGAAAACGAACGGATTTCTCAGGTTTTTACTCTATATGAACACTTTTCACATTCTCCCGTGCAATTAGGCTGCTAGTCCTCCTTTCATGCAGAATCTTAAGGTCCTAGCTCATGTCCAAATCACCAAAGCCGGCTAAAAAGTCAATAATCAGTACCTAAAAGTTGAATTTTACTATTTCTTACTGGCTATTACATTAACTTGGAAGTATCATCTGTGTTCTACTATGGTGCTTTTAGTGTCTCTGCATACCGCAGCACGCGACATAGCTCTGCAGACGGTAAGTACAACCGTTTCAGAGAGAAGAGCGGCCAATGTGACCATCTGGCTTTAAGTCGATTCGATAACAAATGACGAAAACGAATGGATTTCTCAGGTTTTTACTCTATATTAACACTTTTCACATTCTCCCGTGCAATTAGGCAGCTAGTCCTCCTTTCATGCAGAATCTTAAGGTCCTAGCTCATGTCCAGGGCACCAAAGCCAGCTAAAAAGTCAATAACCGGTACCTAAAACTTGAATTGTACTACTTAATACTGGCTATTACATCAACTTAGAAACTTCATCTGTGTTCTACTATGGTGCTTTTAGTGTCTCCGCATAGTGCAGCACGCGACATACCTTTGCAGACGATATGTACAACCGTCTCAGAGAGAAGAGCGGCCAATGTGACGATCTAGCTTTAAGTCGATTCGATAACAAATGACGAAAACGAACGGATTTCTCAGGTTTTTACTACATATGAACACTTTACACATTCTCCCGTGCAACTCGGCTGCTAGTCCTCCTTTCATGCAGAATCTTAAGGTGCTAGCTCATGTCCAAGTCACCAAACAAGGGTAAAAAGAAAATAACCGATTCCTAAAACTTAAATTGTACTATTTCTTACTGCCTATTACATCATCTTAGAAGCTTCATCTGTGTTCTACTATGGTGCTTTTAGTGTCTCCGAATACCGCAGTACGCGACATAGCTTTGCAGACAATAAGTACAACCGTTTCAGAGAGAAGAGCGGCCAATGTGACGATTTTTCTTTAAGTCGATTCGATAACAAATGACGAAAACGAACGGATTTCTCAGGTTTTTACTACATATGAACACTTTTCACATTCTTCCGTGCAACTCGGCTGCTAGTCCTCCTTTCATGCAGAATCTTAAGGTCCTAGCTCATGTCCAAGGCACCAAAGCCAGCTAAAAAGTCAATAATCAGTACCTAAAACTTGAATTTTACTACTTCTTACTGGCTATTACATCAACTTGGAAGTATCATCTGTGTTCTACTATGGTGCTTTTAGTGTCTCTGCATACCGCAGCACGCGACATAGCTCTGCAGACGGTAAGTACAACCGTTTCAGAGAGAAGAGCGGCCAATGTGACCATCTGGCTTTAAGTCGATTCGATAACAAATGACGAAAACGAACCGATTTCTCAGGTGTTTACCCTATATTAACACTTTTCACATTCTCCCGTGCAATTAGGCAGCTAGTCCACCTTTCATGCAGAATCTTAAGGTCCTAGCTCATGTCCAATGCACCAAAGCCAGCTAAAAAGTCAATAATCGATACCTAAAACTTGAATTGTACTCGTTCTTACTGGCTATTACATCAACTTAGAAGCTTCATCTGTGTTCTACTATGATGATTTTCGTGTCTCCGCATACCGCAGCACGCGACATAGTTTTGCAGACGATAAGTACAACCGTTTCAGAGAGAAGAGCGGCCAATGTGACGATCTGGCTTTCAGTCGAATCGATAACAAATGACGAAAACTGACGGATTTCTCAGGTTTTTACTACATATGAACACTTTTCACATTCTCCCGTGCAACTCGGCTGCTAGTCCTCCTTTCATGCAGAATCTTAAGGTCATAGCTCATATCCAAGGCACTAAAGCCAGCTAAAAAGTCAATAACGATACCTAAAACTTGAATTGTACTATTTCTTACTGGCTATTACATCAACTTAGAAGCTTCATCTGTGTTCTACTAAGGTGCTTTTAGTGTCTCCGCATACCGCAGCACGCGACATAGCTTTGCAGACGATAAGTACAACGGTTTCAGAGAGAAGAGCGGCCAATGTGACGATCTGGCTTTAATCGATTCGATAACAAATCACGAAAACGGACGGATTTCTCAGGTTTTTACTACATATGAACACTTTTCACATTCTCCCGTGCAACTCGGCTGCTACTCCTCCTTTCATGAAGAATCTTAAGGTCCTAGCTCATGTCCAAGGCACCAAAGCCAGCAAAAAAGTCAATAATCAATACCTAAAACTTGAATTGTACAACTTATAACTTTCTATTACATCATCTTAGAAGCTTCATCTGTGTTCTACTATGGTGCTTTTAGTGCCTCCGCACACCGCAGCACGCGACATAGCTCTGCAGACGGTAAGTACAACCGTTTCAGAGAGAAGAGTGGCCAATGTGACCATCTGGCTTTAAGTCGATTCGATAACAAATGACGAAAACGAATGGATTTCTCAGGTTTTTACTCTATATTAACACTTTTCACATTCTCCCGTGCACTTAGGCAGCTAGTCCTCCTTTCATGCAGAATCTTAAGGTCCTAGCTCATGTCCAAGGCACCAAAGCCAGCTAAAAAGTCAATAATCGATATCTAAAACTTGAATTGTACTAGTTCTTACTGGCTATTACATCAACTTAGAAGCTTAATCTGTGTTCTACTATGATGATTTTCGTGTCATCGCATACCGCAGCACGCGACATAGTTTTGCAGACGATAAGTACAACCGTTTCAGAGAGAAGAGCGGCCAATGTGACGATCCGGCTGTGAGTCGATTCGATAACAAATGACGAAAACGGACGGATTTCTCAGGTTTTTACTACATTTGAACACTTTTACATTCTCCCGTGCAACTCGGCTGCTAGTCCTCCTTTCATGCAGAATCTTAAGGTCCTAGCTCATGTCCAGGGCACCAAAGCCAGCTAAAAAGTCAATAACCGGTACCTAAAACTTGAATTGTACTACTTAATACTGGCTATTACATCAACTTAGAAGCTTCATCTGTGTTCTACTATGGTGCTTTTAGTGTCTCCGCATAGTGCAGCACGCGACATAGCTTTGTAGACGATATGTACAACCGTCTCAGAGAGAAGAGCGGCCAATGTGACGATCTAGCTTTAAGTCGATTCGATAACATATGACGAAAACGAACGGATTTCTCAGGTTTTTACTACATATGAACACTTTACACATTCTCCCGTGCAACTCGGCTGCTAGTCCTCCTTTCATGCAGAATCTTAAGGTGCTAGCTCATGTCCAAGTCACCAAACAAGGGTAAAAAGAAAATAACCGATTCCTAAAACTTGAATTGTACTATTTCTTACTGCCTATTACATCATCTTAGAAGCTTCATCTGTGTTCTACTATGGTGCTTTTAGTGTCTCCGAATACCGCAGTACGCGACATAGCTTTGCAGACAATAAGTACAACCGTTTCAGAGAGAAGAGCGGCCAATGTGACGATTTTTCTTTAAGTCGATTCGATAACAAATGACGAAAACGAACGGATTTCTCAGGTTTTTACTCTATATGAACACTTTTCACATTCTCCCGTGCAATTATGCTGCTAGTCCTCCTTTCATGCAGAATCTTAAGGTCCTAGCTCATGTCCAAGGCACCAAAGCCAGCTAAAAAGTCAATAATCAGTACCTAAAAGTTGAATTTTACTATTTCTTACTGGCTATTACATTAACTTGGAAGTATCATCTGTGTTCTACTATGGTGCTTTTATTGTCTCTGCATACCGCAGCACGCGACATAGCTCTGCAGACGGTAAGTACAACCGTTTCAGAGAGAAGAGCGGCCAATGTGACAATCTGGCTTTAAGTCGATTCGATAACAAATGACGAAAACGAACGGATTTCTCAGGTTTTTACTACATATGAACACTTTTCACATTCTCCCGTGCAACTCGGCTGCTAGTCCTCCTTTCATGCAGAATCTTAAGGTCCTAGCTCATGTCCAAGGCACCAAAGCCAGCTAAAAAGTCAATAATCAGTACCTAAAACTTGAATTTTACTACTTCTTACTGGCTATTACATCAACTTGGAAGTATCATCTGTGTTCTACTATGGTGCTTTTAGTGTCTCTGCATACCGCAGCACGCGACATAGCTCTGCAGACGGTAAGTACAACCGTTTCAGAGAGAAGAGCGGCCAATGTGACCATCTGGCTTTAAGTCGATTCGATAACAAATGACGAAAACGAACCGATTTCTCAGGTGTTTACTCTATATTAACACTTTTCACATTCTCCCGTGCAATTAGGCAGCTAGTCCACCTTTCATGCAGAATCTTAAGGTCCTAGCTCATGTCCAATGCACCAAAGCCAGCTAAAAAGTCAATGATCGATACCTAAAACTTGAATTGTACTCGTTCTTACTGGCTATTACATCAACTTAGAAGCTTCATCTGTGTTCTACTATGATGATTTTCGTGTCTCCGCATACCGCAGCACGCGACATAGTTTTGCAGACGATAAGTACAACCGTTTCAGAGAGAAGAGCGGCCAATGTGACGATCTGGCTTTAAGTCGATTCGATAACAAATGACGAAAACTGACGGATTTCTCAGGTTTTTACTACATATGAACACCTTTCACATTCTCCCGTGCAACTCGGCTGCTAGTCCTCCTTTCATGCAGAATCTTAAGGTCATAGCTCATATCCAAGGCACTAAAGCCAGCTAAAAAGTCAATAACGATACCTAAAACTTGAATTGTACTATTTCTTACTGGCTATTACATCAACTTAGAAGCTTCATCTGTGTTCTACTAAGGTGCTTTTAGTGTCTCCGCATACCGCAGCACGCGACATAGCTTTGCAGACGATAAGTACAACGGTTTCAGAGAGAAGAGCGGCCAATGTGACGATCTGGCTTTAAGTCGATTCGATAACAAATCACGAAAACGGACGGATTTCTGAGGTTTTTACTACATATGAACACTTTTCACATTCTCCCGTGCAACTCGGCTGCTACTCCTCCTTTCTTGAAGAATCTTAAGGTCCTAGCTCATGTCCAAGGCACCAAAGCCAGCAAAAAACACAATAATCAATACCTAAAACTTGAATTGTACAACTTGTAACTTTCTATTACATCATCTTAGAAGCTTCATCTGTGTTCTACTATGGTGCTTTTAGTGCCTCCGCACACCGCAGCACGCGACATAGCTTTGCAGACGATAAGTACAACCGTTTCAGAGGGAAGGGCGGCCAATGTGACGATCTGGCTTTAAGTCGATTCGATAACAAATGACGAAAACGGACGGATTTCTCAGGTTTTTACTACATATGAACACTTTTCATATTGTCCCGTGCAACTCGGCTGCTAGTCCTCCTTTCATGTAGAATCTCAAGGTCCTAGCTCATGTCCAAGGCACCAAAGCCAGCTAAAAAGTCAATAATCGATACCTAAAACTTGAATTGTACTACTTCTTACTGGCTATTACATCAACTTAGAAGCTCCATCTGTGTCCTACTATGGTGATTTTAGTGTCTCCACATACCGCAGCATGCGACATAGCTTTGCAGAGGATAAGTACAACCGTTTCAGAGAGTAGAGCGGTCAATGTGACCATCTGGCTTTAAGTCAATTCGATAACAAATGACGAAAACTGACGGATGTCTCAGGTTTTTATTACATATGAACACTTTTCACATTCTCCCGTGCAACTCGGCTGCTAGTCCTCCTTTTATGCAGAATCTTAAGGTCCTAGCTCATGTCCAAGGCACCAAAGCCAGCTAAAAAGTCAATAATCGATACATAAAACTTGAATTGGACTACTTCTTACTGGCTATTACATCAACTTAGAAGCTTCATCTGTGTTCTACTATGGTGCTTTTAGTGTCTCCGCATACCGCAGCACGCGACATAGCTTTGCAGACGATAAGTACAACGGTTTCAGAGAGAAGAACGGCAAATGTGACGATCTGGCTTTAAGTCGATTAGATAACAAATGACGAAAACGGACGGATTTCTCAGGTTTTTACTACATATGAACACTTTTCACATTCTCCCGTGCAACTCGGCTGCTAGTCCTCCTTTCATGCAGAATCTTAAGGTCATAGCTCATGTCCAAGGCACCAAAGCCAGCTAAAAAGTCAATAAGTATACCTAAAACTTGAATGGTACTGTTTCTTACTGGCTATTATATCATCTTAGAAGCTTCATCTGTGTTCTACTATGGTGCGTTTAGTGTCTCCGAATACAACAGTACGCGACATAGCTTTGCAGACGATAAGTACAACCGTTTCAGAGAGAAGAGCGGCCAATGTGGCGATCTGGCTATAGGTCGATTCGATAACAAATGACGAAAACGGACCGATTTCTCAGGTTTTTACTACATATGAACACCTTTCACATTCTCCCGTGCAACTCGGCTGCTAGTCCTATTTTCATGCAGAATCTTAAGGTCCTAGCTCATGTCCAAGGCACCGAAGCCAGCTAAAAAGTCAATAATCGATACGTAAAACTTGAATTCTACTACTTCTTACTTGCTATTACGTCAACTTAAAAGCTTCATCTGTGTTCTACTATGGTGCTTTTAGTGTCTCCGCATACCGCAGCACGCGACATAGCTTTGCAGACGATAAGTACAACGGTTTCAGAGAGAAGAGCGGCCAATGTGACGATCTGGCTTTAAGTCTATTCGATAACAAATGACGAAAACGGACGGATGTCTCAGGTTTTTACTACATATGAACACTTTTCACATTCTCCCGTGCAACTGGGCAGCTAGTCCTCCTTTTATGCAGAATCTTAAGGTCCTAGCTCATGTCCAAGGCACCGAAGCCAGCTAAAAAGTCAATAATCGATACCTAAAACTTGAATTGGATTACTTCTTACTGGCTATTACATCAACTTAGAAGCTTCATCTGTGTTCTACTATGGTGCTTTAGTGTCTCCGCATACCGCAGCACGCGACCTAGCTTTGCAGACGATAAGTTCAACCGTTCCAGAGAGAGAAGAGCGGCCAATGTGACGATCTGGCTTTAAGTCGATTCGATAACAAATGACGAAAACGGACGGATTTCTCAGGTTTTTACTACATATGAACACTTTTCACATTCTCCCGTGCAACTCGGCTGCTACTCCTCCTTTCATGAAGAATCTTAAGGTCCTAGCTCATGTCCAAGGCACCAAAGCCAGCTAAAAAGTCAATAATCAATACCTAAAACTTGAATTGTACAACTTCTTACTGGCTATTACATCATCCTTGAAGCTTCATATGTGTTCTACTATGGTGCTTTTAGTGCCTCCGCATACCGCAGCACGCGACATAGCTTTGCAGACGATAAGTACAACCGTTTCAGAGGGAAGAGCGGCCAATGTGACGATCTGGCTTTAAGTCGATTCGATAACAAATGACTAAAACGGACGGATTTCTCAGGTTGGTTTTTACTACATATGAACAGTTTTCACATTCTCCCGTGCAACTGGGCTGATAGTCCTCCTTTCATACAGAATCTTAAGGTCCTAGCTCATGTTCAAGGCACCAAAGCCAGCTAAAAATTCAATAACCGATAACTAAAACTTGAATTGTACTACTTCTTACTGGCTATTATATCATCTTAGAAGCTTCATCTGTGTTCTACTATGGTGTTTTTAGTGTCTCCGAATACCGCAGTACGCGACATAGCTTTGCAGACGATAAGTACAACCGTTTCAGAGATAAGAGCGGCCAATGTGATGATCTGGCTTTAAGTCGATTCGATAACAAATGACGAAAACGGACGGATTTCTCAGGTTTTTACTACATATGAACTCTTTTCACATTCTCCCGTGCAACTCGGCTGCTAGTCCTCCTTTCATGCAGAATCTCAAGGTCCTTGCTCATGTCCAAGGCACCAAAGCCAGCTAAAAAGTCAATAATCGATACCTAGAACTTGAATTGTACTACCTCTTACTGGCTATTACATCAACTTAGAAGCTTCATCTGTGTTCTACTATGGTGACTTTAGTGTCTCCACATACCGCAGCACGCGACATAGCTTTGCAGACGATAAGTACAACCGTTTCAGAGAGAAGAACGGCCACTGTGACGATCTGGCTTTAAGTCGATTCGATAACAAATGACTAAAACGGCGGATTTCTCAGGTTGGTTTTTACTACATATGAACAGTTTTCACATTCTCCCGTGCAACTGGGCTGCTAGTCCTTCTTTCATACAGAATCTTAAGGTCCTAGCTCATGTTCAAGGCACCAAAGCCAGCTAAAAATTCAATAACCGATAACTAAAACTTGAATTGTACTACTTCTTACTGGCTATTATATCATCTTAGAAGCTTCATCTGTGTTCTACTATGGTGTTTTTAGTGTCTCCGAATACCGCAGTACGCGACATAGCTTTGCAGACGATAAGTACAACCGTTTCAGAGATAAGAGCGGCCAATGTGATGATTTGGCTTTAAGTCGATTCGATAACAAATGACGAAAACGGACGGATTTCTCAGGTTGGTTTTTACTACATATGAACACTTTTCACATTCTCCCGTGCAACTCGGCTGCTAGTCCTTCTTTCATGCAGAATCTTAAGGTCCTAGATCATGTCCAAGGCACCAAAGCCAGCTAAAAAGTCAATAATCAATATCTAAAACTTGAATTGTACTACTTCTTATTGGCTATTACATCAACTTAGATGTTTCATCTGTGTTCTACTATGGTGCTTTTAGTGTCTCCGCATACCGCAGCACGCGACATAGCTTTGCAGACGATAAGTACAACGGATTCAGAGAGAAGAACGGCAAATGTGACGATCTGGCTTTAAGTCGATTTGATAACAAATGACGAAAACGGACGGATTTCTGAGGTTTTTACTACATATGAACACTTTTCACATTCTCCCGTGCAACTCGAGTGCTAGTCCTCCTTTCATGCAGAATCTTAAGGTCATAGCTCATGTCCAAGGCACCAAAGCCAGCTAAAAAGTCAATAAGCAATATCTAAAACTTGAATTGTACTACTTCTTACTGGCTATTACATCAACTTAGAAGTTTCATCTGTGTTCTACTACGGTGCTTTTAGTGTCTCCGCATACCGCAGCACGCGACATAGCTTTGCAGACGATAAGTACAACCGTTTCAGAGAGAAGAGCGGCCACTGTGACGATCTGGCTTTAAGTCGTTTCGATAACAAATGACTAAAACGGACGGATTTCTCAGGTTGGTTTTTACTACATATGAACAGTTTTCACATTCTCCCGTGCAACTGGGCTGCTAGTCCTTCTTTCATACAGAATCTTAAGGTCCTAGCTCATGTTCAAGGCACCAAAGCCAGCTAAAAATTCAATAACCGATAACTAAAACTTGAATTGTACTACTTCTTACTGGCTATTATATCATCTTAGAAGCTTCATCTGTGTTCTACTATGGTGTTTTTAGTGTCTCCGAATACCGCAGTACGCGACATAGCTTTGCAGACGATAAGTACAACCGTTTCAGAGATAAGAGCGGCCAATGTGATGATTTGGCTTTAAGTCGATTCGATAACAAATGACGAAAAAGGACGGATTTCTCAGGTTTTTACTACATATGAACTCTTTTCACATTCTCCCGTGCAACTCGGCTGCTAGTCCTCCTTTTATGCAGAATCTTAAGGTCCTAGCTCATGTCCAAGGCACCAAAGCCAGATAAAAAGTCAATAATCGATACCTAAAACTTGAATTGTACTACTTCTTACTGGCTATTATATCATCTTAGAAGCTTCATCTGTGTTCTACTATGGTGTTTTTAGCGTCTCCGAATACCGCAGTTCCCGACATAGCTTTGCAGACGATAAGTACAACCGTTTCAGAGATAAGAGCGGCCAATGTGATGATTTGGCTTTAAGTCGATTCGATAACAAATGACGAAAACGGACGGATTTCTGAGGTTTTTACTACATATGAACTCTTTTCACATTGTCCCGTGCAACTCGGCTGCTAGTCCTCCTTTCATGCAGAATCTCAAGGTCCTTGCTCATGTCCAAGGCACCAAAGCCAGCTAAAAAGTCAATAATCGATACCTAGAACTTGAATTGTACTACCTCTTACTGGCTATTACATCAACTTAGAAGCTTCATCTGTGTTCTACTATGGTGCTTTTAGTGCCTCCGCATACCGCAGCACGCGACATTGCTTTGCAGACGATAAGTACAACCGTTTCAGAGAGAAGAGCGGCCACTGTGACGATCTGGCTTTAAGTCGATTCGATAACAAATGACTAAAACGGACGGATTTCTCAGGTTGGTTTTTACTACATATGAACAGTTTTCACATTCTCCCGTGCAACTGGGCTGCTAGTCCTTCTTTCATACAGAATCTTAAGGTCCTAGCTCATGTTCAAGGCACCAAAGCCAGCTAAAAATTCAATAACCGATAACTAAAACTTGAATTGTACTACTTCTTACTGGCTATTATATCATCTTAGAAGCTTCATCTGTGTTCTACTATGGTGTTTTTAGTGTCTCCGAATACCGCAGTACGCGACATAGCTTTGCAGACGATAAGTACAACCGTTTCAGAGATAAGAGCGGCCAATGTGATGATTTGGCTTTAAGTCGATTCGATAACAAATGACGAAAACGGACGGATTTCTCAGGTTTTTACTACATATGAACTCTTTTCACATTGTCCCGTGCAACTCGGCTGCTAGTCCTCCTTTAATGCAGAATCTTAAGGTCCTAGCTCATGTCCAAGGCTCCAAAGCCACTTAAAAAGTCAATAATCGATACCTAAAACTTGAATTCTACTACTTCTTACTGGCTATTACATCAACTTAGAAGCTTCATCTGTGTTCTACTATGGTGCTTTTAGTGTCTCCGAATACCGCAGTTCGCGACATAGCTTTGCAGACGATAAGAACAACCGTTTCAGAGAGCAGAGCGGCCAATGTGACCATCTGGCTTTAAGTCGATTCGATAACAAATGACGAAAACGGACGGATTTCTCAGGTTTTTACTACATATGAACACTTTTCACATTCTCCCGTGCAACTCGGCTGCTACTCCTCCTTTCATGAAGAATCTTAAGGTCCTAGCTCATGTCCAAGGTACCAAAGCCAGCTAAAAAGTCAATAATCAATACCTAAAACTTGAATTGTACAACTTCTTACTGGCTATTACATCATCTTAGAAGCTTCATATGTGTTCTACTATGGTGCTTTTAGTGCCTCCGCATACCGCAGCACGCGACATTGCTTTGCAGACGATAAGTACAACCGTTTCAGAGAGAAGAGCGGCCACTGTGACGATCTGGCTTTAAGTCGATTCGATAACAAATGACTAAAACGGACGGATTTCTCAGGTTGGTTTTTACTACATATGAACAGTTTTCACATTCTCCCGTGCAACTGGGCTGCTAGTCCTTCTTTCATACAGAATCTTAAGGTCCTAGCTCATGTTCAAGGCACCAAAGCCAGCTAAAAATTCAATAACCGATAACTAAAACTTGAATTGTACTACTTCTTACTGGCTATTATATCATCTTAGAAGCTTCATCTGTGTTCTACTATGGTGTTTTTAGTGTCTCCGAATACCGCAGTACGCGACATAGCTTTGCAGACGATAAGTACAACCGTTTCAGAGATAAGAGCGGCCAATGTGATGATTTGGCTTTAAGTCGACTCGATAACAAATGACGAAAACGGACGGATTTCTCAGGTTTTTACTACATATGAACTCTTTTCACATTGTCCCGTGCAACTCGGCTGCTAGTCCTCCTTTCATGCAGAATCTCAAGGTCCTTGCTCATGTCCAAGGCACCAAAGCCAGCTAAAAAGTCAATAATCGATACCTAGAACTTGAATTGTACTACCTCTTACTGGCTATTACATCAACTTAGAAGCTTCATCTGTGTTCTACTATGGTGATTTTAGTGTCTCCACATACCACAGCACGCGACATAGCTTTGCAGACGATAAGTACAACCGTTTCAGAGAGAAGAGCGGCCAATGTGACCATCAGGCTTTAAGTCGATTCGATAACAAATGACGAAAACGGACGGATATCTCAGGTTTTTACTACATATGAACACTTTTCA
Source organism: Schistocerca gregaria (assembly GCF_023897955.1). Taxonomy (NCBI): domain Eukaryota; kingdom Metazoa; phylum Arthropoda; class Insecta; order Orthoptera; family Acrididae; genus Schistocerca; species Schistocerca gregaria. The sequence continues at coordinate 5,273,054 of NW_026061812.1, read as the reverse complement.
CATTCTCCCGTGCAACTCGGCTGCTAGTCCTCCTTTAATGCAGAATCTTAAGGTCCTAGCTCATGTCCAAGGCTCCAAAGCCACCTAAAAAGTCAATAATCGATACCTAAAACTTGAATTCTACTACTTCTTACTGGCTATTACATCAACTTAGAAGCTTCATCTGTGTTCTACTATGGTGCTTTTAGTGTCTCCGAATACCGCAGTACGCGACATAGCTTTGCAGACGATAAGAACAACCGTTTCAGAGAGCAGAGCGGCCAATGTGACCATCTGGCTTTAAGTCGATTCGATAACAAATGACGAAAACGGACGGATTTCTCAGGTTGGTTTTTACTACATATGAACACTTTTCACATTCTCCCGTGCAACTCGGCTGCTAGTCCTTCTTTCATGCAGAATCTTAAGGTCCTAGATCATGTCCAAGGCACCAAAGCCAGCTAAAAAGTCAATAATCAATATCTAAAACTTGAATTGTACTACTTCTTATTGGCTATTACATCATCTTAGATGTTTCATCTGTGTTCTACTTTGGTGCTTTTAGTGTCTCCGCATACCGCAGCACGCGACATAGCTTTGCAGACGATAAGTACAACGGATTCAGAGAGAAGAACGGCAAATGTGACGATCTGGCTTTAAGTCGATTCGATAACAAATGACGAAAACGGACGGATTTCTGAGGTTTTTACTACATATGAACACTTTTCACATTCTCCCGTGCAACTCGAGTGCTAGTCCTCCTTTCATGCAGAATCTTAAGGTCATAGCTCATGTCCAAAACACCAAAGCCAGCTAAAAAGTCAATAACTATACCTAAAACTTGAATTGTACTATTTCTTACTGGCTATTATATCATCTTAGAAGCTTCATCTGTGTTCTACTATGCTGCGTTTAGTGTCTCCGAATACCGCAGTACGCGACATAGCTTTGCAGACGATAAGTACAAACGTTTCAGAGAGCAGAGCGGCCAATGTGCCGATTTGGCTTTAAGTCGATTCGATAACAAATGACGAAAACGGACGGATTTCTCAGGTTTTTACTACATTTGAACACTTTTCACATTCTCCCGAGCAACTCGGCTGCTAGTCCTACTTTCATGCTGAATCTTAAGGTCCTAGCTCATGTCCAAGGCACCAAAGCCAGCTAAAAAGTCAATAATCGATACCTAAAACTTGAATTGTACTACTTCTTACTGGCTATTACATCAACTTAGAAGCTTTATCTGTGTTCTACTATGATGATTTTCGTGTCTCCGCATACCGTAGCACGCGACATAACTTTCCAGACAATAAGTACAACCGTTTCAGAGAGAAGGGTGGCCAATGTGACGATCTGGCTTTAAGTCGATTCGATAACAAATGACGAAAACGGACGGATTTCTCAGGTTTTTACTACATATGAACACTTTTCACATTCTCCCGTGCAACTCAGCTGCTAGTCCTCCTTTCATGCCGATTCTCAAGGTCCTAGCTCATGTCCAAGGCACCAAAGCCAGCTAATAAGTCAATAATCGATACCTAAAACTTGAATTGTACTATTTCTTACTGGCTATTACATCAACTTAGAAGCTTCATCTGTGTTCTACTATGGTGATTTTAGTGTCTCCACGTACCGCAGCACGCGACATAGCTCTGCAGACGATAAGTACAACCGTTTAAGAGAGAAGAGCGGCCAATGTGTCCATCTGGCTTTAAGTCGATTCGATAACAAATGACGAAAACGGACGGATTTCTCAGGTTTTTACTACATATGAACACTTTTCACATTCTCCCGTGCAACTGGGCAGCTAGTCCTCCTTTTATGCAGAATCTTAAGGTCCTAGCTCATGTCCAAGGCACCAAAGCCAGCTAAAAAGTCAATAATCGATACCTAAAACTTGAATTGGATTACTTCTTACTGGATATTACATCAACTTAGAAGCTTCATCTGTGTTCTACTATGGTGCTTTTACTGTCTCCACATACCGCAGCACGCGACCTAGCTTTGCAGACGATAAGTTCAACCGTTCCAGAGAGAGAAGAGCGGCCAATGTGACGATCTGGCTTTAAGTCGATTCGATAACAAATGACGAAAACGGACGGATTTCTCAGGTTTTTACTAGATATGAACACTTTTCACATTCTCCCGTGCAACTCGGCTGCTACTCCTCCTTTCATGAAGAATCTTAAGGTCCTAGCTCATGTCCAAGGTACCAAAGCCAGCTAAAAAGTCAATAATCAATACCTAAAACTTGAATTGTACAACTTCTTACTGGCTATTACATCATCTTAGATGCTTCATATGTGTTCTACTATGGTGCTTTTAGTGCCTCCGCATACCGCAGCACGCGACATAGCTTTGCAGACGATAAGTACAACCGTTTCAGAGAGAAGAGCGGCCAATGTGACGATCTGGCTTTAAGTCGATTCGATAACAAATGACTAAAACGGACGGATTTCTCAGGTTGGTTTTTACTACATATGAACAGTTTTCACATTCTCCCGTGCAACTGGGCTGCTAGTCCTCCTTTCATAAAGAATCTTAAGGTCCTAGCTCATGTTCAAGGCACCAAAGCCAGCTAAAAATTCAATAACCGATAACTAAAACTTGAATTGTACTACTTCTTACTGGCTATTATATCATCTTAGAAGCTTCATCTGTGTTCTACTATGGTGTTTTTGGTGTCTCCGAATACCGCAGTACGCGACATAGCTTTGCAGACGATAAGTACAACCGTTTCAGAGATAAGAGCGGCCAATGTGATGATCTGGCTTTAAGTCGATTCGATAACAAATGACGAAAACGGACGGATTTCTCAGGTTTTTACTACATATGAACTCTTTTCACATTGTCCCGTGCAACTCGGCTGCTAGTCCTCCTTTCATGCAGAATCTCAAGGTCCTTGCTCATGTCCAAGGCACCAAAGCCAGCTAAAAAGTCAATAATCGATACCTAGAACTTGAATTGTACTACCTCTTACTGGCTATTACATCAACTTAGAAGCTTCATCTGTGTTCTACTATGGTGATTTTAGTGTCTCCACTTACCGCAGCACGCGACATAGCTTTGCAGACGATAAGTACAACCGTTTCAGAGAGAAGAGCGGCCAATGTGACCATCTGGCTTTAAGTCGATTCGATAACAAATGACGAAAACGGACGGATATCTCAGGTTTTTACTACATATGAACACTTTTCACATTCTCCCGTGCAACTCGGCTGCTAGTCCTCCTTTAATGCAGAATCTTAAGGTCCTAGCTCATGTCCAAGGCTCCAAAGCCACCTAAAAAGTCAATAATCGATACCTAAAACTTGAATTCTACTACTTCTTACTGGCTATTACATCAACTTAGAAGCTTCATCTGTGTTCTACTATGGTGCTTTTAGTGTCTCCGAATACCGCAGTACGCGACATAGCTTTGCAGACGATAAGAACAACCGTTTCAGAGAGCAGAGCGGCCAATGTGACCATCTGGCTTTAAGTCGATTCGATAACAAATGACGAAAACGGACGGATTTCTCAGGTTGGTTTTTACTACATATGAACACTTTTCACATTCTCCCGTGCAACTCGGCTGCTAGTCCTTCTTTCATGCAGAATCTTAAGGTCCTAGATCATGTCCAAGGCACCAAAGCCAGCTAAAAAGTCAATAACTATACCTAAAACTTGAATTGTACTATTTCTTACTGGCTATTACATCAACTTAGAAGCTTCATCTGTGTTCTACTATGGTGATTTTAGTGTCTCCAAGTACCGCAGCACGCGACATAGCTCTGCAGACGATAAGTACAACCGTTTAAGAGAGAAGAGCGGCCAATGTGTCCATCTGGCTTTAAGTCGATTCGATAACAAATGACGAAAACGGACGGATTTCTCAGGTTTTTATTACATATGAACACTTTTCACATTCTCCCGTGCAACTCCTCTGCTAGTCCTCCTCTCATGCAGAATCTTAAGGTCCTAGCCCATGTCCAAGGCACCGAAGCCAGGTAAAAAGTCAATAATCGATACCTAAAACATGAATTGTACTACTTCTTACTGGCTATTGCATCAACTTAGAAGCTTCATCTGTGTTCTACTATGGTGATTTTAGCGTAACTGCATACCGCAGCACGCGACCTAGATTTGCAGACGATAAGTACAACCGTTCCAGAGAGAGAAGAGCGGCCAATGTGACGATCTGGCTTTAAGTCGATTCGATAACAAATGACGAAAACGGATTGATTTCTCAGGTTTTTACTACATATGAACACTTTTCACATTCTCCCGTGCAACTCGGCTGCTACTCCTCCTTTCATGAAGAATCTTAAGGTCCTAGCTCATGTCCAAGGCACCAAAGCCAGCTAAAAAGTCAATAATCAATTCCTAAAACTTGAATTGTACAACTTCTTACTGGCTATTACATCATCTTAGAAGCTTCATATGTGTTCTACTATGGTGCTTTTAGTGCCTCCGCATACCGCAGCACGCGACATAGCTTTGCAGACGATAAGTACAACCGTTTCAGAGAGAAGAGCGGCCAATGTGACGACCTGGCTTTAAGTCGATTCGATAACAAATGACGAAAACGGACGGATTTCTCAGGTTGGTTTTTACTACATATGAACAGTTTTCACATTCTCCCGTGCAACTGGGCTGCTAGTCCTCCTTTCATACAGAATCTTAAGGTCCTAGCTCATGTTCAAGGCACCAAAGCCAGCTAAAAATTCAATAACCGATAACTAAAACTTGAATTGTACTACTTCTTACTGGCTATTATATCATCTTAGAAGCTTCATCTGTGTTCTACTATGGTGTTTTTAGTGTCTCCGAATACCGCAGTACGCGACATAGCTTTGCAGACGATAAGTACAACCGTTTCAGAGATAAGAGCGGCCAATGTGATGATCTGGCTTTAAGTCGATTCGATAACAAATGACGAAAACGGACGGATTTCTCAGGTTTTTACTACATATGAACTCTTTTCACATTGTCCCGTGCAACTCGGCTGCTAGTCCTCCTTTCATGCAGAATCTCAAGGTCCTTGCTCATGTCCAAGGCACCCAAGCCAGCTAAAAAGTCAATAATCGATACCTAGAACTTGAATTGTACTACCTCTTACTGGCTATTACATCAACTTAGAAGCTTCATCTGTGTTCTACTATGGTGATTTTAGTGTCTCCACATACCGCAGCACGCGACATAGCTTTGCAGACGATAAGTACAACCGTTTCAGAGAGAAGAGCGGCCAATGTGACCATCTGGCTTTAAGTCGATTCGATAACAAATGACGAAAACGGACGAATATCTCAGGTTTTTACTACATATGAACACTTTTCACATTCTCCCGTGCAACTCGGCTGCTAGTCCTCCTTTCATGCAGAATCTTAAGGTCCTAGCTCATGTCCAAGGCTCCAAAGCCACCTAAAAAGTCAATAATCGATACCTAAAACTTGAATTCTACTGCTTCTTACTGGCTATTACATCAACTTAGAAGCTTCATTTGTGTTCTACTATGGTGCTTTTAGTGTCTCCGAATACCGCAGTACGCGACATAGCTTTGCAGACGATAAGAACAACCGTTTCAGAGAGCAGAGCTGCCAATGTGATGATTTTGCTTTAAGTCGATTCGATAACAAATGACGAAAACGGACGGATTTCTCAGGTTGGTTTTTACTACATATGAACACTTTTCACATTCTCCCGTGCAACTCGGCTGCTAGTCCTTCTTTCATGCAGAATCTTAAGGTCCTAGATCATGTCCAACGCACCAAAGCCAGCTAAAAAGTCAATAAGCAATATCTAAAACTTGAATTGTACTACTTCTTACTGGCTATTACATCAACTTAGAAGTTTCATCTGTGTTCTACTACGGTGCTTTTAGTGTCTCCGCATACCGCAGCACGCGACATAGCTTTGCAGACGATAAGTACAACGGACTCAGAGAGAAGAACGGCAAATGTGACGATCTGGCTTTAAGTCGATTCGATAACAAATGACGAAAACGGACGGATTTCTCAGGTTTTTACTACATATGAACACTTTTCACATTCTCCCGTGCAACTCGGCTGCTAGTCCTCCTTTCATGCCGAATCTCAAGGTCCTAGCTCATGTCCAAGGCACCAAAGCCAGCTAAAAAGTCAATAATCAATACCTAAAACTTGAATTGTACTATTTCTTACTGGCTATTACATCAACTTAGAAGCTTCATCTGTGTTCTACTACGGTGATTTTAGTGTCTCCACATACCGCAGCACGCGACATAGCTCTGCAGACGATAAGTACAACCGTTTAAGAGAGAAGAGCGGCCAATGTGTCCATCTGGCTTTAAGTCGATTCGATATCAAATGACGAAAACGGATGGATTTCTCAGGTTTTTACTACATATGAACACTTTTCACATTCTCCCGTGCAACTCCTCTGCTAGTCCTCCTCTCATGCAGAATCTTAAGGTCCTAGCTGATGTCAAAGGCACCGAAGCCAGCTAAAAAGTCAATAATCGATACCTAAAACATGAATTGTACTACTTCTTACTGGCTATTGCATCAACTTAGAAGCTTCATCTGTGTTCTACTATGGTGATTTTAGCGTCCCTGCATACCGCAGCACGCGACCTAGCTTTGCAGACGATAAGTACAACCGTTTTAGAGAGAAGAGCGGCCAATGTGACGATCTGGCTTTAAGTCGATTCGATAACAAATGACGAAAACGGACGGATTTCTCAGGTTTTTACTACATATGAACACTTTTCACATTCTCCCGTGCAACTCGGCTGCTACTCCTCCTTTCATGAAGAATCTTAAGGTCCTAGCTCATGTCCAAGGTACCAAAGCCAGCTAAAAAGTCAATAATCAATACCTAAAACTTGAATTGTACAACTTCTTACTGGCTATTACATCATCTTAGAAGCTTCATATGTGTTCTGCTATGGTGCTTTTAGTGCCTCCGCATACCGCAGCACGCGACATTGCTTTGCAGACGATAAGTACAACCGTTTCAGAGAGAAGAGCGGCCACTGTGACGATCTGGCTTTAAGTCGATTCGATAACAAATGACTAAAACGGACGGATTTCTCAGGTTGGTTTTTACTACATATGAACAGTTTTCACATTCTCCCGTGCAACTGGGCTGCTAGTCCTTCTTTCATACAGAATCTTAAGGTCCTAGCTCATGTTCAAGGCACCAAAGCCAGCTAAAAATTCAATAACCGATAACTAAAACTTGAATTGTACTACTTCTTACTGGCTATTATATCATCTTAGAAGCTTCATCTGTGTTCTACTATGGTGTTTTTAGTGTCTCCGAATACCGCAGTACGCGACATAGCTTTGCAGACGATAAGTACAACCGTTTCAGAGATAAGAGCGGCCAATGTGATGATTTGGCTTTAAGTCGATTCGATAACAAATGACGAAAACGGACGGATTTCTCAGGTTTTTACTACATATGAACTCTTTTCACATTGTCCCGTGCAACTCGGCTGCTAGTCCTCCTTTCATGCAGAATCTCAAGGTCCTTGCTCATGTCCAAGGCACCAAAGCCAGCTAAAAAGTCAATAATCGATACCTAGAACTTGAATTGTACTACCTCTTACTGGCTATTACATCAACTTAGAAGCTTCATCTGTGTTCTACTATGGTGATTTTAGTGTCTCCACATACCACAGCACGCGACATAGCTTTGCAGACGATAAGTACAACCGTTTCAGAGAGAAGAGCGGCCAATGTGACCATCAGGCTTTAAGTCGATTCGATAACAAATGACGAAAACGGACGGATATCTCAGGTTTTTACTACATATGAACACTTTTCACATTCTCCCGTGCAACTCGGCTGCTAGTCCTCCTTTAATGCAGAATCTTAAGGTCCTAGCTCATGTCCAAGGCTCCAAAGCCACCTAAAAAGTCAATAATCGATACCTAAAACTTGAATTCTACTACTTCTTACTGGCTATTACATCAACTTAGAAGCTTCATCTGTGTTCTACTATGGTGCTTTTAGTGTCTCCGAATACCGCAGTACGCGACATAGCTTTGCAGACGATAAGAACAACCGTTTCAGAGAGCAGAGCGGCCAATGTGACCATCTGGCTTTAAGTCGATTCGATAACAAATGACGAAAACGGACGGATTTCTCAGGTTGGTTTTTACTACATATGAACACTTTTCACATTCTCCCGTGCAACTCGGCTGCTAGTCCTTCTTTCATGCAGAATCTTAAGGTCCTAGATCATGTCCAAGGCACCAAAGCCAGCTAAAAAGTCAATAATCAATATCTAAAACTTGAATTGTACTACTTCTTATTGGCTATTACATCATCTTAGATGTTTCATCTGTGTTCTACTTTGGTGCTTTTAGTGTCTCCGCATACCGCAGCACGCGACATAGCTTTGCAGACGATAAGTACAACGGATTCAGAGAGAAGAACGGCAAATGTGACGATCTGGCTTTAAGTCGATTCGATAACAAATGACGAAAACGGACGGATTTCTGAGGTTTTTACTACATATGAACACTTTTCACATTCTCCCGTGCAACTCGAGTGCTAGTCCTCCTTTCATGCAGAATCTTAAGGTCATAGCTCATGTCCAAGGCACCAAAGCCAGCTAAAAAGTCAATAACTATACCTAAAACTTGAATTGTACTATTTCTTACTGGCTATTATATCATCTTAGAAGCTTCATCTGTGTTCTACTATGCTGCGTTTAGTGTCTCCGAATACCGCAGTACGCGACATAGCTTTGCAGACGATAAGTACAAACGTTTCAGAGAGCAGAGCGGCCAATGTGCCGATTTGGCTTTAAGTCGATTCGATAACAAATGACGAAAACGGACGGATTTCTCAGGTTTTTACTACATTTGAACACTTTTCACATTCTCCCGAGCAACTCGGCTGCTAGTCCTACTTTCATGCTGAATCTTAAGGTCCTAGCTCATGTCCAAGGCACCAAAGCCAGCTAAAAAGTCAATAATCGATACCTAAAACTTGAATTTTACTACTTCTTACTGGCTATTACATCAACTTAGAAGCTTTATCTGTGTTCTACTATGATGATTTTCGTGTCTCCGCATACCGTAGCACGCGACATAACTTTCCAGACAATAAGTACAACCGTTTCAGAGAGAAGGGTGGCCAATGTGACGATCTGGCTTTAAGTCGATTCGATAACAAATGACGAAAACGGACGGATTTCTCAGGTTTTTACTACATACGAACACTTTTCACATTCTCCCGTGCAACTCAGCTGCTAGTCCTCCTTTCATGCCGATTCTCAAGGTCCTAGCTCATGTCCAAGGCACCAAAGCCAGCTAATAAGTCAATAATCGATACCTAAAACTTGAATTGTACTATTTCTTACTGGCTATTACATCAACTTAGAAGCTTCATCTGTGTTCTACTATGGTGATTTTAGTGTCTCCACGTACCGCAGCACGCGACATAGCTCTGCAGACGATAAGTACAACCGTTTAAGAGAGAAGAGCGGCCAATGTGTCCATCTGGCTTTAAGTCGATTCGATAACAAATGACGAAAACGGACGGATTTCTCAGGTTTTTACTACATATGAACACTTTTCACATTCTCCCGTGCAACTGGGCAGCTAGTCCTCCTTTTATGCAGAATCTTAAGGTCCTAGCTCATGTCCAAGGCACCAAAGCCAGCTAAAAAGTCAATAATCGATACCTAAAACTTGAATTGGATTACTTCTTACTGGATATTACATCAACTTAGAAGCTTCATCTGTGTTCTACTATGGTGCTTTTACTGTCTCCACATACCGCAGCACGCGACCTAGCTTTGCAGACGATAAGTTCAACCGTTCCAGAGAGAGAAGAGCGGCCAATGTGACGATCTGGCTTTAAGTCGATTCGATAACAAATGACGAAAACGGACGGATTTCTCAGGTTTTTACTACATATGAACACTTTTCACATTCTCCCGTGCAACTCGGCTGCTACTCCTCCTTTCATGAAGAATCTTAAGGTCCTAGCTCATGTCCAAGGTACCAAAGCCAGCTAAAAAGTCAATAATCAATACCTAAAACTTGAATTGTACAACTTCTTACTGGCTATTACATCATCTTAGATGCTTCATATGTGTTCTACTATGGTGCTTTTAGTGCCTCCGCATACCGCAGCACGCGACATAGCTTTGCAGACGATAAGTACAACCGTTTCAGAGAGAAGAGCGGCCAATGTGACGATCTGGCTTTAAGTCGATTCGATAACAAATGACTAAAACGGACGGATTTCTCAGGTTGGTTTTTACTACATATGAACAGTTTTCACATTCTCCCGTGCAACTGGGCTGCTAGTCCTCCTTTCATAAAGAATCTTAAGGTCCTAGCTCATGTTCAAGGCACCAAAGCCAGCTAAAAATTCAATAACCGATAACTAAAACTTGAATTGTACTACTTCTTACTGGTTATTATATCATCTTAGAAGCTTCATCTGTGTTCTACTATGGTGTTTTTGGTGTCTCCGAATACCGCAGTACGCGACATAGCTTTGCAGACGATAAGTACAACCGTTTCAGAGATAAGAGCGGCCAATGTGATGATCTGGCTTTAAGTCGATTCGATAACAAATGACGAAAACGGACGGATTTCTCAGGTTTTTACTACATATGAACTCTTTTCACATTGTCCCGTGCAACTCGGCTGCTAGTCCTCCTTTCATGCAGAATCTCAAGGTCCTTGCTCATGTCCAAGGCACCGAAGCCAGCTAAAAAGTCAATAATCGATACCTAGAACTTGAATTGTACTACCTCTTACTGGCTATTACATCAACTTAGAAGCTTCATCTGTGTTCTACTATGGTGATTTTAGTGTCTCCACTTACCGCAGCACGCGACATAGCTTTGCAGACGATAAGTACAACCGTTTCAGAGAGAAGAGCGGCCAATGTGACCATCTGGCTTTAAGTCGATTCGATAACAAATGACGAAAACGGACGGATATCTCAGGTTTTTACTACATATGAACACTTTTCACATTCTCCCGTGCAACTCGGCTGCTAGTCCTCCTTTAATGCAGAATCTTAAGGTCCTAGCTCATGTCCAAGGCTCCAAAGCCACCTAAAAAGTCAATAATCGATACCTAAAACTTGAATTCTACTACTTCTTACTGGCTATTACATCAACTTAGAAGCTTCATCTGTGTTCTACTATGGTGCTTTTAGTGTCTCCGAATACCGCAGTACGCGACATAGCTTTGCAGACGATAAGAACAACCGTTTCAGAGAGCAGAGCGGCCAATGTGACCATCTGGCTTTAAGTCGATTCGATAACAAATGACGAAAACGGACGGATTTCTCAGGTTGGTTTTTACTACATATGAACACTTTTCACATTCTCCCGTGCAACTCGGCTGCTAGTCCTTCTTTCATGCAGAATCTTAAGGTCCTAGATCATGTCCAAGGCACCAAAGCCAGCTAAAAAGTCAATAACTATACCTAAAACTTGAATTGTACTATTTCTTACTGGCTATTACATCAACTTAGAAGCTTCATCTGTGTTCTACTATGGTGATTTTAGTGTCTCCAAGTACCGCAGCACGCGACATAGCTCTGCAGACGATAAGTACAACCGTTTAAGAGAGAAGAGCGGCCAATGTGTCCATCTGGCTTTAAGTCGATTCGATAACAAATGACGAAAACGGACGGATTTCTCAGGTTTTTACTACATATGAACACTTTTCACATTCTCCCGTGCAACTCCTCTGCTAGTCCTCCTCTCATGCAGAATCTTAAGGTCCTAGCCCATGTCCAAGGCACCGAAGCCAGGTAAAAAGTCAATAATCGATACCTAAAACATGAATTGTACTACTTCTTACTGGCTATTGCATCAACTTAGAAGCTTCATCTGTGTTCTACTATGGTGATTTTAGCGTAACTGCATACCGCAGCACGCGACCTAGATTTGCAGACGATAAGTACAACCGTTCCAGAGAGAGAAGAGCGGCCAATGTGACGATCTGGCTTTAAGTCGATTCGATAACAAATGACGAAAACGGATTGATTTCTCAGGTTTTTACTACATATGAACACTTTTCACATTCTCCCGTGCAACTCGGCTGCTACTCCTCCTTTCATGAAGAATCTTAAGGTCCTAGCTCATGTCCAAGGCACCAAAGCCAGCTAAAAAGTCAATAATCAATTCCTAAAACTTGAATTGTACAACTTCTTACTGGCTATTACATCATCTTAGAAGCTTCATATGTGTTCTACTATGGTGCTTTTAGTGCCTCCGCATACCGCAGCACGCGACATAGCTTTGCAGACGATAAGTACAACCGTTTCAGAGAGAAGAGCGGCCAATGTGACGACCTGGCTTTAAGTCGATTCGATAACAAATGACGAAAACGGACGGATTTCTCAGGTTGGTTTTTACTACATATGAACAGTTTTCACATTCTCCCGTGCAACTGGGCTGCTAGTCCTCCTTTCATACAGAATCTTAAGGTCCTAGCTCATGTTCAAGGCACCAAAGCCAGCTAAAAATTCAATAACCGATAACTAAAACTTGAATTGTACTACTTCTTACTGGCTATTATATCATCTTAGAAGCTTCATCTGTGTTCTACTATGGTGTTTTTAGTGTCTCCGAATACCGCAGTACGCGACATAGCTTTGCAGACGATAAGTACAACCGTTTCAGAGATAAGAGCGGCCAATGTGATGATCTGGCTTTAAGTCGATTCGATAACAAATGACGAAAACGGACGGATTTCTCAGGTTTTTACTACATATGAACTCTTTTCACATGGTCCCGTGCAACTCGGCTGCTAGTCCTCCTTTCATGCAGAATCTCAAGGTCCTTGCTCATGTCCAAGGCACCATAGCCAGCTAAAAAGTCAATAATCGATACCTAGAACTTGAATTGTACTACCTCTTACTGGCTATTACATCAACTTAGAAGCTTCATCTGTGTTCTACTATGGTGATTTTAGTGTCTCCACATACCGCAGGACGCGACATAGCTTTGCAGACGATAAGTACAACCGTTTCAGAGAGAAGAGCGGCCAATGTGACCATCTGGCTTTAAGTCGATTCGATAAAAATGACGAAAACGGACGAATATCTCAGGTTTTTACTACATATGAACACTTTTCACATTCTCCCGTGCAACTCGGCTGCTAGTCCTCCTTTCATGCAGAATCTTAAGGTCCTAGCTCATGTCCAAGGCTCCAAAGCCACCTAAAAAGTCAATAATCGATACCTAAAACTTGAATTCTACTACTTCTTACTGGCTATTACATCAACTTAGAAGCTTCATTTGTGTTCTACTATGGTGCTTTTAGTGTCTCCGAATACCGCAGTACGCGACATAGCTTTGCAGACGATAAGAACAACCGTTTCAGAGAGCAGAGCTGCCAATGTGATGATTTTGCTTTAAGTCGATTCGATAACAAATGACGAAAACGGACGGATTTCTCAGGTTGGTTTTTACTACATATGAACACTTTTCACATTCTCCCGTGCAACTCGGCTGCTAGTCCTTCTTTCATGCAGAATCTTAAGGTCCTAGATCATGTCCAACGCACCAAAGCCAGCTAAAAAGTCAATAAGCAATATCTAAAACTTGAATTGTACTACTTCTTACTGGCTATTACATCAACTTAGAAGTTTCATCTGTGTTCTACTACGGTGCTTTTAGTGTCTCCGCATACCGCAGCACGCGACATAGCTTTGCAGACGATAAGTACAACGGACTCAGAGAGAAGAACGGCAAATGTGACGATCTGGCTTTAAGTCGATTCGATAACAAATGACGAAAACGGACGGATTTCTCAGGTTTTTACTACATATGAACACTTTTCACATTCTCCCGTGCAACTCGGCTGCTAGTCCTCCTTTCATGCCGAATCTCAAGGTCCTAGCTCATGTCCAAGGCACCAAAGCCAGCTAAAAAGTCAATAATCGATACCTAAAACTTGAATTGTACTATTTCTTACTGGCTATTACATCAACTTAGAAGCTTCATCTGTGTTCTACTACGGTGATTTTAGTGTCTCCACATACCGCAGCACGCGACATAGCTCTGCAGACGATAAGTACAACCGTTTAAGAGAGAAGAGCGGCCAATGTGTCCATCTGGCTTTAAGTCGATTCGATATCAAATGACGAAAACGGATGGATTTCTCAGGTTTTTACTACATATGAACACTTTTCACATTCTCCCGTGCAACTCCTCTGCTAGTCCTCCTCTCATGCAGAATCTTAAGGTCCTAGCTGATGTCAAAGGCACCGAAGTCAGCTAAAAAGTCAATAATCGATACCTAAAACATGAATTGTACTACTTCTTACTGGCTATTGCATCAACTTAGAAGCTTCATCTGTGTTCTACTATGGTGATTTTAGCGTCCCTGCATACCGCAGCACGCGACCTAGCTTTGCAGACGATAAGTACAACCGTTTTAGAGAGAAGAGCGGCCAATGTGACGATCTGGCTTTAAGTCGATTCGATAACAAATGACGAAAACGGACGGATTTCTCAGGTTTTTACTACATATGAACACTTTTCACATTCTCCCGTGGAACTCGGCTGCTAGTCCTCCTTTCATGCCGAATCTCAAGGTCCTAGCTCATGTCCAAGGCACCAAAGCCAGCTAAAAAGTCAATAATCAATATCTAAAACTTGAATTGTACAACTTCTTACTGGCTATTACATCATTTTAGAAGCTACATATGTGTTCTACTATGGTGCTTTTAGTGCCTCCGCATACCGCAGCACGCGACATAGCTTTGCAGACGATAAGTACAACCGTTTCAGAGGGAAGAGCGGCCAATTTGACGATCTGGCTTTAAGTCGATTCGATAACAAATGACGAAAACGGACGGATTTCTCAGGTTGGTTTTTACTACATATGAACAGTTTTCACATTCTCCCGTGCAACTGGGCTGCTAGTCCTCCTTTCATACAGAATCATAAGGTCCTAGCTCATGTTCAACGCACCAAAGCCAGCTAAAAATTCAATAACCGATAACTAAAACTTGAATTGTACTACTTCTTACTGGCTATTATATCATCTTAGAAGCTTCATCTGTGTTCTACTATGGTGTTTTTAGTGTCTCCGAATACCGCAGTACGCGACATAGCTTTGCAGACGATAAGTACAACCGTTTCAGAGATAAGAGCGGCCAATGTGATGATCTGGCTTTAAGTCGATTCGATAACAAATGACGAAAACGGACGGATTTCTCAGGTTTTTACTACATATGAACTCTTTTAACATTGTCCCGTGCAACTCGGCTGCTAGTCCTCCTTTCATGCAGAATCTCAAGGTCCTTGCTCATGTCCAAGGCACCAAAGCCAGCTAAAAAGTCAATAATCGATACCTAGAACTTGAATTGTACTACCTCTTACTGCCTATTACATCAACTTAGAAGCTTCATCTGTGTTCTACTATGGTGATTTTAGTGTCTCCGAATACCGCAGTACGCGACATAGCTTTGCAGACGATAAGAACAACCGTTTCAGAGAGCAGAGCTGCCAATGTGATGATTTGGCTTTAAGTCGATTCGATAACAAATGACGAAAACGTACGGATTTCTCAGGTTTTTACTACATATGAACACTTTTCACATTTTCCCGTGCAACTCGGCTGCTAGTCCTTCTTTCATGCAGAATCTTAAGGTCCTAGATCATGTCCAAGGCACCAAAGCCAGCTAAAAAGTCAATAATCAATAACTAAAACTTGAATTGTACTACTTCTTACTGGCTATTACATCAACTTAGAAGTTTCATCTGTGTTCTACTATGGTGCTTTTAGTGTCTCCGCATACCGCAGCACGCGACATAGCTTTGCAGACGATAAGTACAACGGATTCAGAGAGAAGAACGGCAAATGTGACGATCTGGCTTTAAGTCGATTCGATAACAAATGACGAAAACGGACGGATTTCTGAGGTTTTTACTACATATGAACACTTTTCACATTCTCCCGTGCAACTCGAGTGCTAGTCCTCCTTTCATGCAGAATCTTAAGGTCATAGCTCATGTCCAAGGCACCAAAGCCAGCTAAAAAGTCAATAACTATACCTAAAACTTGAATTGTACTATTTCTTACTGGCTATTATATCATCTTAGAAGCTTCATCTGTGTTCTACTATGCTGCGTTTAGTGTCTCCGAATACCGCAGTACGCGACATAGCTTTGCAGACGATAAGTACAAACGTTTCAGAGAGCAGAGCGGCCAATCTGCCGATTTGGCTTTAAGTCGATTCGATAACAAATGACGATAACGGACGGATTTCTCAGATTTTTACTACATTTGAACACTTTTCACATTCTCCCGTGCAACTCGGCTGCTAGTCCTACTTTCATGCTGAATCTTAAGGTCCTAGCTCATGTCCAAGGCACCAAAGCCAGCTAAAAAGTCAATAATCGATACCTAAAACTTGAATTGTACTACTTCTTACTGGCTATTACATCAACTTAGAAGCTTTATCTGTGTTCTACTATGATGATTTTCGTGTCTCCGCATACCGCAGCACGCGACATAACTTTGCAGACAATAAGTACAACGTTTCAGAGAAGAGTGGCCAATGTGACGATCTGGCTTGAAGTCGATTCGATAACAAATGACGAAAACGGACGGATTTCTCAGGTTTTTACTACATATGAACACTTTTCACATTCTCCCGTGCAACTCGGCTGCTAGTCCTCCTTTCATGCAGAATCTTAAGGTCCTGGCTCATGTCCAAGGCACCAAAGCCAGCTAAAATGTCAATAACCGACACCTAAAAATTGAATTGTACTACTTCTTACTGGCTATTACATCATCTTAAAAGCTTCATCTGTGTTCTACTATGGTGTTTTTAGTGTCTCCGAATATCGCAGTACGCGTCATAGCTTTGCAGGCGATAAGTACAGCCGTTTCAGAGAGAAGAGCGGCCAATGTGACGATCTGGCTTTAAGTCGATTCGATAACAAATGACGAAAACGGACGGATTTCTCGGGTTTTTACTACATATGAACACTTTTCACATTCTCCCGTGCAACTCGGCTGCTAGTCCTCCTTTCATGCCGAATCTCATGGTCCTAGCTCATGTCCAAGGCACCAAAGCCAGCTAAAAAGTCAATAATCGATACCTAAAACTTGAATTGTACTATTTCTTACTGGCTATTACATCAACTTAGAAGCTTCATCTGTGTTCTACTATGGTGATTTTAGTGTCTCCACATACCGCAGCACGCGACATAGCTCTGCAGACGATAAGTACAACCGTTTAAGAGAGAAGAGCGGCCAATGTGTCCATCTGGCTTTAAGTCGATTCGATAACAAATGACGAAAACGGACCTATTTCTCAGGTTTTTACTACATATGAACACTTTTCACATTCTCTCGTGCAACTCCTCTGCTAGTCCTCCTCTCATGCAGAATCTTAAGGTCCTAGCTCATGTCCAAGGCACCGAAGCCAGCTAAAAAGTCAATAATCGATACCTAAAACATGAATTGTACTACTTCTTACTGGCTATTGCATCAACTTAGAAGCTTCATCTGTGTTCTACTATGGTGATTTTAGCGTCCCTGCATACCGCAGCACGCGACATAGCTTTGCAGACGATAAGTACAACAGTTTCAGAGACAAGAGCGGCAAATGTGACGATCTGGCTTTAAGTCGATTCGATAACAAATGACGCAAACGGACGGATTTCTCAGGTTTTTACTAGATATGAACACTTTTCACATTCTCCCGTGCAACTCGGCTGCTAGTCCTCCTTTCATGCATAATCTTAAGGTCATAGCTCATGTCCAAGGCACCTAAGCCAGCTAAAAAGTCAATAACGATATCTAAAACTTGAATTGTACTATTTCTTACTGGCTATTACATCATCTTAGAAGCTTCATCTGTGTTCTACTATGGTGTGTTTAGTGTCTCCGAATACCGCAGTACGTGACATAGCTTTGCAGACGATAAGTACAACCGTTCAGAGAGAAGAGCGGCCAATGTGACGATCTGGCTTTAAGTCGATTCGATAACAAATGACGAAAACGGACGGATTTCTCAGGTTTTTACTAGATATGAACACTTTTCACATTCTCCCGTGCAACTCGGCTGCTAGTCCTCCTTTCATGCATAATCTTAAGGTCCTAGCTCATGTCCAAGTCACCAAAGCCAGCTAAAAAGTCAATAATAGATACCTAAAACTTGAATTGGACTACTTCTTACTGGCTATTACATCAACTTAGATGCTTCATCTGTGTTCTACTATGGTGATTTTAGTGTCTCCGCATACCGCAGCACGCGACATAGCTTTGCAGACGATAAGTACAACCGTTTTAGAGAGAAGAGCGGCCAATGTTACGATCTGGCTTTAAGTCGATTCGATAACAAATGACGAAAACGGACGGATTTCTCAGGTTTTTACTACATATGAACACTTTTCACATTCTCCCGTGCAACTCGGCTGCTAGTCCTCCTTTTATGCCGAATCTTAAGGTCCTACCTCATGTCCAAGGCACCAAAGCCAGCTAAAAAGTCAATAATCGATACCTAAAACTTGAATTGGACTACTTCTTACTGGCTATTACATCAACTTAGAACCTTCATCAATGTTCTACTACGGTGCTTTTAGTTTCTCCGCATACCGCAGCACGCGACACAGCTTTGCAGACGATAAGTACAACCGTTTTAGAGAGAAGAGCGGCCAATGTTACGATCTGGCTTTAAGTCGATTCGATAACAAATGACGAAAACGGACGGATGTCTCAGGTTTTTACTACATATGAACACTTTTCACATTCTCCCGTGCAACTCGGCTGCTAGTCCTCTATTTATGCAGAATCTTAAGGTCCTAGATCATGTCCAAGGCACCAAAGCCAGCTAAAAATCAATAATCAATATCTAAAACTTGAATTGTACTACTTCTTACTGGCTATTACATTAACTTAGAAGCTTCATCTGTGTTCTACTATGGTGCTTTTAGTGTCTCCGCATATCGCAGCACGCGACATAGCTTTGCAGACGATAAGTACAACGGTTTCAGAGAGAAGAGCGGCAAATGTGACGATCTGGCTTTAAGTCGATTCGATAACAAATGACGCAAACGGACGGATTTCTCAGGTTTTTACTACATATGAACACTTTTCACATTCTCCCGTGCAACTCGGCTGCTAGTACTCCTTTCATGCAGAATCTTAAGGTCATAGCCCATGTCAAAGGCACCAAAGCCAGCTAAAAAGTCAATAATCGATACCTAATACTTGAATTGGACTACTTCTTACTGGCTATTACATCAACTTAGATGCTTCATCTGTGTTCTACTATGGTGATTTTAGGGTCTCCGCATACCGCAGCACGCGACATAGCTTTGCAGACGATAAGTACAACCGTTTCAGAGAGAAGAGCGGCCAATGTGACGATCTGGCTATAAGTCGATTCGATAACAAATGACGAAAACGGACGGATTTCTCAGGTTTTTACTACATGCGAACACTTTTCACATTCTCCCGTGCACCTCGGCTGCTAGTCCTCCTTTCATGCAGAATCTCAAGGCCCTAGCCCATGTCCAAGGCACCAAAGCCAGCTAAAAAGTCAATAATCGATACCTAAAACTTGAATTGTAGTATTTCTTACTGGCTATTACATCAACATAGAAGCTTCATCTGTGTTCTACTATGGTGATTTTAGTGTCTCCACATACCGCAGCACGCGACATAGCTCTGCAGACGATAAGTACAACCGTTTAAGAGAGAAGAGCAGCCAATGTGTCCATCTGGCTTTAAGTCGATTCGATAACAAATGACGAAAACGGACGGATTTCTCAGCTTTTTACTACGTATGAACACTTTTCACATTCTCCCGTGCAACTCCTCTGCTAGTCCTCCTCTCATGCAGAATCTTAAGGTCCTAGCTCATGTCCAAGGCACCGAAGCCAGCTAAAAAGTCAATAATCGATACCTAAAACATGAATTGTACTACTTCTTACTGGCTATTGCATCAACTTAGATGCTTCATCTGTGTTCTACTATGGTGATTTTAGTGTCTCCGCATACCGCAGCACGCGACATAGCTTTGCAGACGATAAGTACAACCGTTTTAGAGAGAAGAGCGGCCAATGTTACGATCTGGCTTTAAGTCCATTCGATAACAAATGACGAAAACGGACGGATTTCTCAGGTTTTTACTACATATGAACACTTTTCACATTCTCCCGTGCAACTCGGCTGCTAGTCCTCCTTTTATGCAGAATCTTAAGGTCCTAGCTCATGTCCAAGGCACCAAAGCCAGCTAAAAAGTCAATAATCGATACCTAAAACTTGAATTGGACTACTTCTTACTGGTTATTACATCAACTTAGAACCTTCATCAATGTTCTACTACGGTGCTTTTAGTTTCTCCGCATACCGCAGCACGCGACACAGCTTTCCAGACGATAAGTACAACCGTTTTAGAGAGAAGAGCGGCCAATGTTACGATCTGGCTTTAAGTCGATTCGATAACAAATGACGAAAACCGACGGATTTCTCAGGTTTTTACTACATATGAACACTTTTCACATTCTCCCGTGCAACTCGGCTGCTAGTCCTCCTTTCATGCAGAATCGTAAGGTCCTAGCTCATGTCCAAGGCACCAAAGCCAGCTAAAAAGTCAATAATCGATACCTAAAACTTGAATTGTACTAGTTCTTACTGGCTATTACATCAACTTAGAAGCTTTATCTGTGTTCTACTATGGTGTTTTTAGTGTCTCCGAATACCGCAGTACGTGACATAGCTTTGCAGACGATAAGTACAACCTTTTCAGAGAGAAGAGCGGCCAATGTGACGATCTGGCTTTAAGTCGATTCGATAACAAATGACGAAAACGGACGGATTTCTCAGGTTTTTACTACATATGAACACTTTTCACATTCTCCCGTGCAACTGGGCTGCTAGTCCTCCTTTCATACAGAATCTCAAGGTCCTTGCTCATGTCCAAGGCACCAAAGCCAGCTAAAAAGTCAATAATCGATACCTAGAACTTGAATTGTACTACCTCTTACTGGCTATTACATCAACTTAGAAGCTTCATCTGTGTTCTACTATGGTGATTTTAGTGTCTCCACATACCGCAGCACGCGACATAGCTTTGCAGACGATAAGTACAACCGTTTCAGAGAGAAGAGCGGCCAATGTGACCATCTGGCTTTAAGTCGATTCGATAACAAATGACGAAAACGGACGGATATCTCAGGTTTTTACTACATATGAACACTTTTCACATTCTCCCGTGCAACTCGGCTGCTAGTCCTCCTTTCATGCAGAATCTTAAGGTCCTAGCTCATGTCCAAGGCTCCAAAGCCACCTAAAAAGTCAATAATCGATACCTAAAACTTGAATTCTACTACTTCTTACTGGCTATTACATCAACTTAGAAGCTTCATCTGTGTTCTACTATGGTGCTTTTAGTGTCTCCGAATACCGCAGTACGCGACATAGCTTTGCAGACGATAAGAACAACCGTTTCAGAGAGCAGAGCTGCCAATGTGATGATTTGGCTTTAAGTCGATTCGATAACAAATGACGATAACGGACGGATTTCTCAGATTTTTACTACATTTGAACACTTTTCACATTCTCCCGTGCAACTCGGCTGCTAGCCCTACTTTCATGCTGAATCTTAAGGTCCTAGCTCATGTCCAAGGCACCAAAGCCAGCTAAAAAGTCAATAATCGATACCAAAACTTGAATTGTACTACTTCTTACTGGCTATTACATCAACTTAGAAGCTTTATCTGTGTTCTACTATGATGATTTTCGTGTCTCCGCATACCGCAGCACGCGACATAACTTTGCAGACAATATGTACAACCGTTTCAGAGAGAAGAGTGGCCAATGTGACGATCTGGCTTTAAGTCGATTCGATAACAAATGACGAAAACGGACGGATTTCTCAGGTTTTTACTACATATGAACACTTTTCACATTCTCCCGTGCAACTCGGCTGCTAGTCCTCCTTTCATGCAGAATCTTAAGGTCCTGGCTCATGTCCAAGGCACCAAAGCCAGCTAAAATGTCAATAACCGATACCTAAAAATTGAATTGTACTACTTCTTACTGGCTATTACATCATCTTAAAAGCTTCATCTGTGTTCTACTATGGTATTTTTAGTGTCTCCCAATATCGCAGTACGGGTCATAGCTTTGCAGGCGATAAGTACAACCGTTTCAGAGAGAAGAGCGGCCAATGTGACCATCTGGCTTTAAGTCGATTCGATAACAAATGACGAAAACGGACGGATTTCTCAGGTTGGTTTTTACTACATATGAACACTTTTCACATTCTCCCGTGCAACTAGGCTGCTAGTCCTCCTTTCATGCCGAATCTCATGGTCCTAGCTCATGTCCAAGGCACCAAAGCCAGCTAAAAAGTCAATAATCGATACCTAAAACTTGAATTGTACTATTTCTTACTGGCTATTACATCAACTTAGAAGCTTCATCTGTGTTCTACTATGGTGATTTTAGTGTCTCCACATACCGCAGCACGCGACATAGCTCTGCAGACGATAAGTACAACCGTTTAAGAGAGAAGAGCGACCAATGTGTCCATCTGGCTTTAAGTCGATTCGATAACAAATGACGAAAACGGACGGATTTCTCAGGTTTTGACTACAGATGAACACTTTTCACATTCTCTCGTGCAACTCCTCTGCTAGTCCTCCTCTCATGCAGAATCTTAAGGTCCTAGCTCATGTCCAAGGCACCGAAGCCAGCTAAAAAGTCAATAATCGATACCTAAAACATGAATTGTACTACTTCTTACTGGCTATTGCATCAACTTAGAAGCTTCATCTGTGTTCTACTATGGTGATTTTAGCGTCCCTGCATACCGCAGCACGCGACATAGCTTTGCAGACGATAAGTACAACAGTTTCAGAGACAAGAGCGGCAAATGTGACGATCTGGCTTTAAGTCGATTCGATAACAAATGACGCAAACGGACGGATTTCTCAGGTTTTTACTAGATATGAACACTTTTCACATTCTCCCGTGCAACTCGGCTGCTAGTCCTCCTTTCATGCATAATCTTAAGGTCATAGCTCATGTCCAAGGCACCAAAGCCAGCTAAAAATCAATAACGATATCTAAAACTTGAATTGTACTATTTCTTACTGGCTATTACATCATCTTAGAAGCTTCATCTGTGTTCTACTATGGTGTGTTTAGTGTCTCCGAATACCGCAGTACGCGACATAGCTTTGCAGGCGATAAGTACAACCGTTCAGAGAGAAGAGCGGCCAATGTGACGATCTGGCTTTAAGTCGATTCGATAACAAATGACGAAAACGGACGGATTTCTCAGGTTTTTACTACATATGAACACTTTTCACATTCTCCCGTGCAACTCGGCTGCTAGTCCTCCTTTCTTGCAGAATCTTAAGGTCCTAGCTCATGTCCAAGTCACCAAAGTCAGCTAAAAAGTCAATAATAGATACCTAAAACTTGAATTGGACTACTTCTTACTGGCTATTACATCAACTTAGATGCTTCATCTGTGTTCTACTATGGTGATTTTAGTGTCTCCGCATACCGCAGCACGCGACATAGCTTTGCAGACGATAAGTACAACCGTTTTAGAGAGAAGAGCGGCCAATGTTACGATCTGGCTTTAAGTCGATTCGATAACAAATGACGAAAACGGACGGATTTCTCAGGTTTTTACTACATATGAACACTTTTCACATTCTCCCGTGCAACTCGGCTGCTAGTCCTCCTTTTATGCCGAATCTTAAGGTCCTACCTCATGTCCAAGGTACCAAAGCCAGCTAAAAAGTCAATAATCGATACCTAAAACTTGAATTGGACTACTTCTTACTGGCTATTACATCAACTTAGAACCTTCATCAATGTTCTACTACGGTGCTTTTAGTTTCTCCGCATACCGCAGCACGCGACACAGCTTTGCAGACGATAAGTACAACCGTTTTAGAGAGAAGAGCGGCGAATGTTACGATCTGGCTTTAAGTCGATTCGATAACAAATGACGAAAACGGACGGATGTCTCAGGTTTTTACTACATATGAACACTTTTCACATTCTCCCGTGCAACTCGGCTGCTAGTCCTCCATTTATGCAGAAACTTAAGGTCCTAGATCATGTCCAAGGCACCAAAGCCAGCTAAAAATCAATAATCAATATCTAAAACTTGAATTGTACTACTTCTTACTGGCTATTACATCAACTTAGAAGCTTTATCTGTGTTCTACTATGGTGTTTTTAGTGTCTCCGAATACCGCAGTACGTGACATAGCTTTGCAGACGATAAGTACAACCGTTTCAGAGAGAAGAGCGGCCAATGTGACGATCTGGCTTTAAGTCGATTCGATAACAAATGACGAAAACGGACGGATTTCTCAGGTTTTTACTACATATGAACACTTTTCACATTCTCCCGTGCAACTGGGCTGCTAGTCCTCCTTTCATACAGAATCTTAAGGTCCTAGCTCATGTCCAAGTCACCAAAGCCATCTAAAAAGTCAATAATCGATACCTAAAACTTGAATTGGACTACTTCTTACTGGCTATTACATCAACTTAGATGCTTCATCTATGTTCTACTACGGTGCTTTTAGTTTCTCCGCATACCGCAGCAAGCGACACAGCTTTGCAGACGATAAGTACAACCGTTTTAGAGAGAAGAGCGGCTAATGTTACGATCTGGCTTTAAGTCCATTCGATAACAAATGACGAAAACGGACGGATTTCTCAGGTTTTTACTACATATGAACACTTTTCACATTCTCCCGTGCAACTCGGCTGCTAGTCCTCCTTTTATGCAGAATCTTAAGGTCCTAGCTCATGTCCAAGGCACCAAAGCAAGCTAAAAAGTCAATAATCGATACCTAAAACTTGAATTGGACTACTTCTTACTGGCTATTACATCAACTTAGAACCTTCATCAATGTTCTACTACGGTGCTTTTAGTTTCTGCGCATACCGCAGCGCGCGACATAGTTTTGCAGACGATAAGTACAACCGTTTCAGAGAGAAGAGCGGCCAATGTGACGATCTGGCTTTAACTCGATTGGATAAAAAAATGACGAAAACGGACGGATTTCTCAGATTTTTACTACATATGAACACTTTTCACATTCTCCCGGGCAACTCGGCTGCTAGTCCTTCTTTCATGCAGAATCTTAAGGTCCTAGATCATGTCCAAGGCACCAAAGCCAGCTAAAAAGTCAATAATCAATATCTAAAACTTGAATAGTACTACTTCTTACTGGCTATTACATCAACTTAGAAGCTTCATCTGTGTTCTACTATGGTGCTCTTAGTGTCTCCGCATATCGCAGCACGCGACATAGCTTTGCAGACGATAAGTACAACAGTTTCAGAGAGAAGAGCGGCCAATGTGACGATCTGGCTTTAAGTCGATTCGATAACAAATGACGCAAACGGACGGATTTCTCAGGTTTTTACTAGATATGAACACTTTTCACATTCTCCCGTGCAACTCGGCTGCTAGTCCTCCTTTCATGCAGAATCGTAAGGTCCTAGCTCATGTCCAAGGCACCAATGCCAGCTAAAAAGTCAATAATCGATACCTAAAACTTGAATTGTACTAGTTCTTACTGGCTATTACATCAACTTAGAAGCTTTATCTGTGTTCTACTATGATGACTTTCGTGTCTCCGCATACCGCAGCACGCGACATTGCTTTGCAGACAACAAGTACAACCGTTTCCGAGAGAAGAGCGGCCAATGTGACGTTCTGGCTTTAAGTCGATTCGATAACAAATGACGAAAACGGACGGATTTCTCAGGTTTTTACTACATATGAACACTTTTCACATTCTCCCGTGCAACTCGGCTGCTAGTCCTTCTTTCATGCAGAATCTTAAGGTCCTAGATCATGTCCAAGGCCCCAAAGCCAGCTAAAGAGTCAATAATCAATATCTAAAACTTGAATTGTACTACTTCTTACTGGCTATTACATCAACTTAGAAGCTTCATCTGTGTTCTACTATGGTGCTTTTAGTGTCTCCGCATATCGCAGCACGCGACATAGCTTTGCAGACGATAAGTACAACGGTTTCAGAGAGATAGAGCGGCAAATGTGACGATCTGGCTTTAAGTCGATTCGATAACAAATGACGAAAACGGACGGATTTCTCAGGTTTTTACTAGATATGAACACTTTTCACATTCTCCCGTGCAACTCGGCTGCTAGTCCTCCTTTCATGCATAATCTTAAGGTCATAGCTCATGTCCAAGGCACCAAAGCCAGCTAAAAAGTCAATAACGATATCTAAAACTTGAAATGTACTATTTCTTACTGCCTATTACATCATCTTAGAAGCTTCATCTGTGTTCTACTATGGTGCGTTTAGTGTCTCCGAGTACCGCAGTACGCGACATAGCTTTGCAGACGATAAGTACAACCGTTCAGAGAGAAGAGCGGCCAATGTGACGATCTGGCTTTAAGTCGATTCGATAACAAATGACGAAAACGGACGGATTTCTCAGGTTTTTACTACATATGAACACTTTTCACATTCTCCCGTGCAACTCGGCTGCTAGTTCGCCTTTCATGCAGAATCTTAAGGTCCTAGCTCATGTCCAAGTCACCAAAGCCAGCTAAAAAGTCAATAATCGATACCTAAAACTTGAATTGGACTACTTCTTACTGGCTATTACATCAACTTAGATGCTTCATCTGTGTTCTACTATGGTGATTTTAGTGTCTCCGCATACCGCAGCACGCGACATAGCTTTGCAGACGATAAGTACAACCGTTTTAGAGAGAAGAGCGGCCAATGTTACGATCTGGCTTTAAGTCGATTCGATAACAAATGACGAAAACGGATGGATTTCTCAGGTTTTTACTACATATGAACACTTTTCACATTCTCCCGTGCAACTCGGATGCTAGTCCTCCTTTTATGCAGTATCTTAAGGTCCTAGCTCATGTCCAAGGCACCAAAGCCAGCTAAAAAGTCAATAATCGATACCTAAAACTTGAATTGGACTACTTCTTACTGGCTATTACATCAACTTAGAACCTTCATCAATGTTCTACTACGGTGCTTTTAGTTTCTCCGCATACCGCATCACGCGACACAGCTTTGCAGACGATAAGTACAACCGTTTTAGAGAGAAGAGCGGCCAATGTTACGATCTGGCTTTAAGTCGATTCGATAACAAATGACGAAAACGGACGGATGTCTCAGGTTTTTACTACATATGAACACTTTTCACATTCTCCCGTGCAACTCGGCTGCTAGTCCTCCTTTCATGCAGAATCTTAAGGTCCTAGCTCATGTCCAAGGCACCAAAGCCAGCTAAAAAGTCAATAATCGATACCTATAACTTGAATTGGACTACTTCTTACTGGCTATTACATCAACTTAGAACCTTCATCAATGTTCTACTACGGTGCTTTTAGTTTCTCCACATACCGCAGCACGCGACATAGTTTTGCAGACGATAAGTACAACCGTTTCAGAGAGAAGAGCGGCCAATGTGACGATCTGGCTTTAAGTCGATTATATAAAAAAATGACGAAAACGGACGGATTTCTAAGGTTTTTACTACATATGAACACTTTCCACCTTCTCCCGGGCAACTCGGCTGCTAGTCCTTCTTTCATGCAGAATCTTAAGGTCCTAGATCATGTCCAAGGCACCAAAGCCAGCTAAAACCTCATTAATTAATATCTAAAACTTGAATTTTACTACTTCTTACTGGCTATTACATCAACTTAGAAGCTTCATCTGTGTTCTACTATGGTGCGTTTAGTGTCTCCGAATACCGCAATACGCGACATAGCTTTGCAGACGATAAGTACAACCGTTTCAGAGAGGAGAGCGGCCAATGTGACGATTTGGCTTTAAGTCGATTCGATAACAAATGACGAAAACGGACGGATTTCTCAGGTTTTTACTACATATAAACACTTTTCACATTCTCCCGTGCAACTCGGCTGCTAGTCCTCCTTTCATGCAGAATCGGAAGGTCCTAGCTCATGTCCAAGGCACCAAAGCCAGCTAAAAAGTCAATAATCGATACCTAAAACTTGAATTGTACTAGTTCTTACTGGCTATTACATCAACTTAGAAGCTTTATCTGTGTTCTACTATGGTGTTTTTAGTGTCTCCGAATACCGCAGTACGTGACATAGCTTTGCAGACGATAAGTACAACCGTTTCAGAGAGAAGAGCGGCCAATGTAACCATCTGGCTTTAACTCGATTGGATAAAAAAATGACGAAAACGGACAGATTTCTCAGATTTTTACTACATATGAACACTTTTCACATTCTCCCGGGCAACTCGGCCGCTAGTCCTTCTTTCATGAAGAATCTTAAGGTCCTAGATCATGTCCAAGGCACCAAAGCCAGCTAAAAAGTCAATAATCAATATCTAAAACTTGAATTGTACTACTTCTTACTGGCTATTACATCAACTTATAAGCTTCATCTGTGTTCTACTATGGTGCTTTTAGTGTCTCCGCATATCGCAGCACGCGACATAGCTTTGCAGACGATAAGTACAACGGTTTCAGAGAGAAGAGCGCCAATGTGACGATCTGGCTTTAAGTCGATTCGATAACAAATGACGCAAACGGACGGAGTTCTCAGGTTTTTACTAGATATGAACACTTTTCACATTCTCCCGTGCAACTCGGCTGCTAGTCCTCCTTTCATGCAGAATCTTAAGGTCATAGCCCATGTCCAAGGCACCAAAGCCAGCTAAAAAGTCAATAACGATATCTAAAACTTGAATTGTACTATTTCTTACTGGCTATTACATCATCTTAGAAGCTTCATCTGTGTTCTACTATGGTGCGTTTAGTGTCTCCGAATACCGCAGTACGCGACATAGCTTTGCAGACGATAAGTACAACCGTTTCAGAGAGCAGAGCGGCCAATGTGACGATTTGGCTTTAAGTCGATTCGATAACAAATGACGAAAACGGACGGATTTCTCAGGTTTTTACTACATATAAACACTTTTCACATTCTCCCGTGCAACTCGGCTGCTAGTCCTCCTTTCATGCAGAATCGTAAGGTCCTAGCTCATGTCTAAGGCACCAAAGCCAGCTAAAAAGTCAATAATCGATACCTAAAACTTGAATTGTACTAGTTCTTACTGGCTATTACATCAACTTAGAAGCTTTATCTGTGTTCTACTATGATGACTTTCGTGTCTCCGCATACCGCAGCACGCGACATTGCTTTGCAGAGAACAAGTACAACCGTTTCAGAGAGAAGAGTGACCAATGTGACGATCTGGCTTTAAGTCGATTCGATAACAAATGACGAAAACCGACGGATTTCTCAGGTTTTTACTACATATGAACACTTTCCACATTCTCCCGTGCAACTCGGCTGCTAGTGCTCCTTTCATGCAGAATCTTAAGGTCCTAGCTCATGTCCAAGGCACCGAAGCCAGCTAAAAAGTCAATAATCGATACATAAAACTTGAATTCTACTACTTCTTACTGGCTATTGCATCAACTTAGAAGCTTCATCTGTGTTCTACTATGGTGCTTTTAGTGTCTCCGCATACCGCAGATGGCGACATAGCTTTGCAGACGATAAGTACAACCGTTTCAGAGAGAAGAGCGGTCAATGTGACGATCTGGCTTTAAGACGATTCGATAACAAATGACGAAAACGGACGGATTTCTTGGGTTTTTACTACATATGAACACTTTTCACATTCTCCCGTGCAACTCGGCAGCTAGTCCTCCTTTCATGCAGAATCTTAAGGTCCTAGCTCATGTCCAAGTCACCAAAGCCAGCTAAAAAGTCAATAACCGATACCTAAAACTTGAATTGTACTACTTCTTACTGGCTATTACATCAACTTAGAAGCTTCATCTGTGTTCTACTATGGTGCTTTTAGTGTCTCCGCATACCGCAGCACGCGACATAGCTTTGTAGACGATAAGTACAACCGTTTCAGAGAGAAGAGCGGCCAATGTGACGATCTGGCTTTAAGTCGATTCGATAACAAATGACGAAAACGGACGGATTTCTATGGATTTTATTACATATGAACACTTTTCACATTCTCCCGTGCAACTCGGCTTCTAGTCCTCCTTTCATGCAGAATCTTAAGGTCCTAGCTCATGTCCAAGGCACCAAAGCCAGCTAAAAAGTCAATAATCAATACCTAAAACTTGAATTCTACTACTTCTTACTGGCTATTACATCAACTTAGAAGCTTCATCTCTGTTCTACTATGGTGCTTTTAGTGTCTCCACATACCGCAGCACGCGACATAGCTTTGCAGAAGATAAGTACAACCGTTTCAGAGAGAAGAGCGGCCAATGTGACGATCTGGCTAAAAGTCGATTCGATAACAAATGACGAAAACGGACGGATTTCTCAGGTTTTTACTACATATGAACACTTTTCACATTCTCCCGGGCAACTCGGCTGCTAGTCCTTCTTTCATGCAGAATCTTAAGGTCCTAGATCATGTCCAAGGCACCAAAGCCAGCTAAAAATCAATAATCAATATCTAAAACTTGAATTGTACTACTTCTTACTGGCTATTACATAGAAGCTTCATCTGTGTTCTACTATGGTGCTTTTAGTGTCTCCGCATATCGCAGCACGCGACATAGCTTTGCAGACGATAAGTACAACGGTTTCAGAGAGAAGAGCGGCAAATGTGACGATCTGGCTTTAAGTCGATTCGATAACAAATGACGCAAACGGACGGATTTCTCAGGTTTTTACTACATATGAACACTTTTCACATTCTCCCGTGCAACTCGGCTGCTAGTCCTCCTTTCATGCAGAATCTTAAGGTCATAGCCCATGTCAAAGGCACCAAAGCCAGCTAAAAAGTCAATAATCGATACCTAAAACTTGAATTGGACTACTTCTTACTGGCTATTACATCAACTTAGATGCTTCATCTGTGTTCTACTATGGTGATTTTAGGGTCTCCGCATACCGCAGCAGGCGACATAGCTTTGCAGACGATAAGTACAACCGTTCAGAGAGAAGAGCGGTCAATGTGACGATCTGGCTTTAAGACGATTCTATAACAAATGACGAAAACGGACGGATTTCTCAGGTTTTTACTACATATGAACACTTTTCACATTCTCCCGTGCAACTCGGCAGCTAGTCCTCCTTTCATGCAGAATCTTAAGGTCCTAGCTCATGTCCAAGGCACCAAAGCCAGCTAAAAAGTCAATAACCGGTACCTAAAACTTGAATTGTACTACTTCTTACTGGCTATTACATCAACTTAGAAGCTTCATCTGTGTTCTACTATGGTGCTTTTAGTGTCTCCGCATCCCGCAGCACGCGACATAGCTTTGTAGACGATAAGTACAACCGTTTCAGAGAGAAGAGCGGCCAATGTGACGATCTGGCTATAAGTCGATTCGATAACAAATGAAGAAAACGGACGGATTTCTCAGGTTTTTACTACATGCGAACACTTTTCACATTCTCCCGTGCAACTCGGCTGCTAGTCCTCCTTTCATGCAGAATCTCAAGGTCCTAGCTCATGTCCAAGGCACCAAGGCAGCTAAAAGGTCAATAATCAATACTTAAAACTTGAATTGTACTACTTCTTACTGGCTATTACATCAACTTAGAAGCTTCATCTGTGTTCTACTATGTTGCTTTTAATGTCTCCGCATACCGTATCACGCGACATAGCTTTGTAAACGATAAGTACAACCGTTTCAGAGAGAAGAGCGGCCAATGTGACGATCTGGCTGTAAGTCGATTCGATAACAAATGACGAAAACGGACTTATATCTCAGGTTTTTATTACATATGAACACTTTTCACATTCTCCCGTGCAACTCGGTTGCTAGTCCTCCTTTCATGCAGAATCTTAAGGTCCTAGCTCATGTCCAAGTCACCATAGCCAGCTAAAAATTCAATAATCGATACCTAAATTTGAATTGGACTACTTCTTACTGGCTATTACATCAACTTAGATGCTTCATCCGTGTTCTACTATGGTGATTTTAGTGTCTCCGCATACCGCAGCACGCGACATAGCTTTGCAGAAGATAAGTAGAACCGTTTCAGAGAGAAGAGCGGCCAATGTGACGATCTGGCTAAAAGTCGATTCGATAACAAATGATGAAAACGGACGGATTTCTCAGGTTTTTACTACATATGAACACTTTTCACATTCTCCCGGGCAACTCGGCTGCTAGTCCGTCTTTCATGGAGAATCTTAAGGTCCTAGATCATGTCCAAGGCACCAAAGCCAGCTAAAAAGTCAATAATCAATATCTAAAACTTGAATTGTACTACTTCTTACCGGCTATTACATTAACTTAGAAGCTTCATCTGTGTTCTACTATGGTGCTTTTAGTGTCTCCGCATATCGCAGCACGCGACATAGCTTTGCAGACGATAAGTACAACGGTATCAGAGAGAAGAGCGCAAATGTGACGATCTGGCTTTAAGTCGATTCGATAACAAATGACGCAAACAGACGGATTTCTCAGGTTTTTACTACATATGAACACTTTTCACATTCTCCCGTGCAACTCGGCTGCTAGTCCTCCTTTCATGCAGATTCTTAAGGTCATAGATCATGTCCAAGGCACCAAAGCCAGCTAAAAAGTCAATAACCGATACCTAAAACTTGAATTGTACTACTTCTTACTGGCTATTACATAACTTAGAAGCTTCATCTGTGTTCTACTATGGTGCTTTTAGTGTCTCCGCATACCGCAGCACGCGACATAGCTTTGTAGGCGATAAGTATAAATGACGAAATCGGACGGATTTCTCAGGTTTTTACTACATGCGAACACTTTTCACATTCTCCCGTGCAACTCGGCTGCTATTCCTCCTTTCATGCAGAATCTTAAGGTCCTAGCTCATGTCCAAGGCATCAAAGCCAGCTACAAAGTCTGTAATCGATAACTAAAAATTCAATTGTACTACTTCTTACTGGCTATTACATCAACTTAGAAGCTTCATCTGTGTTCTACTATGGTGCTTTTAGTGTCTCCGCATACCGCAGCACGCGACATAGATTTGCAGACGATAAGGACAACCGTTTCAGAGAGAAGAGCGGTCAATGTGACGATCTGGCTTTAAGACGATTCGATAACAAATGACGAAAACGGACGGATTTCTTGGGTTTTTACTACATTTGAACACTTCTCACATTCTCCCGTGCAACTCGGCAGCTAGTCCTCCTTTCATGCAGAATCTTAAGGTCCTAGCTCATGTCCAAGGCACCAAAGCCAGCTAAAAAGTCAATATTCAATACCTAAAACTTGAATTGTACTACTTCTTACTGGCTATTACATCAACTTAGAAGCTTGATCTGTGTTGTACTATGGTGCTTTTAGTGTCTCCGCATACCGCAGCACGCGACATAGCTTTGCAGACGATAAGTACAACCGTTTCAGAGAGAAGTGCGGCCAATGTGACGATCTGGCTTTAAGTCGATTCGATAACAAATGAAGAAAACGGACGGATTTCTCAGGTTTTTACTACATGCGAACACTTTTCACATTCTCCCGTGCAACTCTGCTGCTAGTCCTTCATTCACGCAGAATCTCAAGGTCGTAGCTCATGTCCAAGGCACCAAAGCCAACTAAAAAGTCAATAATCGATACCTAAAACTTGAATTGTACTACTTCTTACTGGCTATTACATCAACTTAGAAGCTTCATCTGTGTTCTACTATGGTGCTTTTAGTGTCTCCGCATACCGCAGCACGCGACATAGCTTTGTAGACGATAAGTACAACCGTTTCAGAGAGAAGAGCGGCCAATGTGTCCATCTGGCTTTAAGTCGATTCGATAACAAATGAGGAAAACGGACGGATTTCTCAGGTTTTTATGACATATGAACACTTTTCACATTCTCCCGTGCAACTCGGTTTCTAGTCCTCCTTTCATGCAGAATCTTAAGGTCCTAGCTCATGTCCAAGTCACCAAAGCCAGCTAAAAAGTCAATAATCGATACCTAAAACTTGAACTGTACTACTTGTTACTGGCTATTACATCAACTTTGAAGCTTCATATGTGTTCTACTATGGTGCTTTTAGTGTCTCCGCATACCGCAGCACGCGACATAGCTTTGCAGACGATAAGTACAACCGTTTCAGAGAGAAGAGCGGCCAATGTGACGATCTGGGTTTAAGTCGATTCGATAACAAATAACGAAAACGGTCGGATTTCTCAGGTTTTTATTATATATGAGCACTTTTCACATTCTCCCGTGAAACTGGGCTGCTAGTCCTCCTTTTATACAGAATCTTAAGGTCCTAGCTCATGTCCAAGGCACCAAAGTCAGCAAAAAAGTCAATAATCGATACCTAAAACTTGAATTGGACTACTTCTTACTGGCTATTACATCAACTTAGAAGCTTCATCTGTGTTCTACTATGGTGCTTTTAGTGTCTCCGCATACCGCAGCACGCGACATAGCTTTGCAGACGATAAGTACAACCGTTTCAGAGACAAGAGCGGCCAATGTGACGATCTGGCTTTAAGTCGATTCGATAACAAATGACGAAACCGGACGGATTTCTCAGGTTTTTACTACATATGAACACTTTTCACATTCTCCCGAGCAACGCGGCTGCTAGTCCTCCTTTCATGCAGAATGTTAAGGTCCTAGCTCATGTCCAAGGCACCAAAGCCAGCTAAAAAGTCAATAATCGATACCTAACTTCTTACTGGCTATTACATCAACTTAGAAGCTTCATCTGTTTTCTACTACGGTGCTTTTAGTTTCTCCGCATACCGCAGCACGCGACACAGCTTTGCAGACCATTAGTACAACCGTTTCAGAGAGAAGAGCGGCCAATGTGACGATCTGGCTTTAAGTCGATTCGATAACAAATGACGAAAACGGACGGATTTCTCAGGTTTTTACTACATATGAACACTTTTCAAATTCTCCCGTGCAACTCGGCTGCTAGTCCTACTTTCATGCAGAATCTTAAGGTAATAGCTCATGTCCAAGGCTCCAAAGCCAGCTAAGAAGTCAATAATCGATACCTAAAACTTGAATTGTACTACTTCTTACTGGCTATTACATCAACTTAGAAGCTTCATGTGTGTTCTACTATGGTGCTTTTAGTGTCTCCGCATACCGCAGCGCGCGACATAGCTTTGTAGACGATAAGTACAACCGTTTCAGAGAGAAGAGCGGCCAATGTGACGATCTGGCTTTAAGTCGATTCGATAACAAATGACGAAAACGGACGGATTTCTCAGGTTTTTATTACATATGAACACTTTTAACATTCTCCCGTGCAACTCGGTTGCTAGTCCTCCTTTCATGCAGAATGTTAAGGTCCTAGCTCATGTCCAAGTCACCAAAGCCAGCTAAATAGTCAATAATCGATACCTAAAACTTGAATTGGACTACTTCTTACTGGCTATTACATCAACTTAGAAGCTTCATCTGTGTTCTACTATGGTGCTTTTAGTGTCTCCGCATACCGCAGCACGCGACATAGCTTTGCAGACGATAAGTACAACCGTTTCAGAGACAAGAGCGGCCAATGTGACGATCTGGCTTTAAGTCGATTCGATAACAAATGACGAAACCGGACGGATTTCTCAGGTTTTTACTACATATGAACACTTTTCACATTCTCCCGAGCAACGCGGCTGCTAGTCCTCCTTTCATGCAGAATGTTAAGGTCCTAGCTCATGTCCAAGGCACCAAAGCCAGCTAAAAAGTCAATAATCGATACCTAACTTCTTACTGGCTATTACATCAACTTAGAAGCTTCATCTGTTTTCTACTACGGTGCTTTTAGTTTCTCCGCATACCGCAGCACGCGACACAGCTTTGCAGACCATTAGTACAACCGTTTCAGAGAGGAGAGCGGCCAATGTGACGATCTGGCTTTAAGTCGATTCGATAACAAATGACGAAAACGGACGGATTTCTCAGGTTTTTACTACATATGAACACTTTTCAAATTCTCCCGTGCAACTCGGCTGCTAGTCCTACTTTCATGCAGAATCTTAAGGTAATAGCTCATGTCCAAGGCTCCAAAGCCAGCTAAGAAGTCAATAATCGATACCTAAAACTTGAATTGTACTACTTCTTACTGGCTATTACATCAACTTAGAAGCTTCATCTGTGTTCTACTATGGTGCTTTTAGTGTCTCCGCATACCGCAGCGCGCGACATAGCTTTGTAGACGATAAGTACAACCGTTTCAGAGAGAAGAGCGGCCAATGTGACGATCTGGCTTTAAGTCGATTCGATAACAAATGACGAAAACGGACGGATTTCTCAGGTTTTTATTACATATGAACACTTTTCACATTCTTCCGTGCAACTCGGTTGCTAGTCCTCCTTTCATGCAGAATGTTAAGGTCCTAGCTCATGTCCAAGTCACCAAAGCCAGCTAAATAGTCAATAATCGATACCTAAAACTTGAATTGGACGACTTCTTACTGGCTATTACATCAACTTAGATGCTTCATCTGTGTTCTACTATGGTGCTTTTAGTGTCTCAGCATACAGCAGCACGCGACATAGCTGTGCAGACGATAAGTACAACCGTTTCAGAGAGAAGAGCGGCCAATGTGACGATCTGGCTTTAAGTGGATGCGATAACAAATGACGAAAACGGACGGATTTCTCAGGTTTTTACTACATATGAACACTTTTCACATTCTCCCGTGCAACTCGGCTGCTAGTCCTCCTTTCATGCAGAATCTTAAGGTCCTTGCTCATGTCCAAGGCACCAAAGCCAGCTAAAAGTCAATAATCGATACCTAAAACTTGAATTCAACTTCTTCTTACTGGCTATTACATCAACTTAGAAGCTTCATCTCTGTTCTACTATGGTGCTATTAGTGTGTCCACATACCGCAGCACGCGACATAGCTTTGCAGAAGATAAGTACAACCGTTTCAGAGAGAAGAGCGGCCAATGTGACGATCTGGCTTTAAGTCGATTCGATAACAAATGACGAAAATGGACGGATTTCTCAGGTTTTTACTACATATGAACACTTTTCACAGTCTCCCGTGCAACTCGGCTGCTGGTCCTACTTTCATGCAGAATCTTAAGGTAATAGCTCATGTCCAAGGCACCAAAGCCAGCTAAGAAGTCAATAATCGATACCTAGAACTTGAATTGTGCTACTTCTTACTGGCTATTACATCAACTTAGAAGCTTCATCTGTGTTCTACTATGGTGCTTTTAGTGCCTCCGCGTAGCGCAGCACGCGACATAGCTTTGCAGACCATAAGTACAACCGTTTCAGAGAGAAGAGCGGCCAATGTGACGATCTGGCTTTAACTCGATTCGATAACAAATGACGAAAACGGACGGATTTCTCAGGTTTTTACTACATATGAACACTTTTCACATTCTCCCGTGCAAGTCGGCTCCTAGTCCTCCTTTCATGCAGAATCTTAAGGTCCTAGCTCATGTCCAAGGCACCAAAGCCAGCTAAAAAGTCAATAACCGATACCTAAAACTTGAATTGTACTACTTCTTACTGGCTATTACATCAACTTAGAACCTTGATCTGTGTTCTACTATGGTGCTTTTAGTGTCTCAGCATACCGCAGCACGCGACATAGCTTTGCAGACGATAAGTACAACGGTTTCAGAGAGAAGAGCGGCCAATGTGACGATCTGGCTTTATGTCGATTCGATAACAAATGACGAAAACGGACGGATTTCTCAGGTTTTTACTACATATGAACACTTTTCACATTCTCCCGTGCAAATCGGCTGCTAGTCCTCCTTTCATGCAGAATCTAGAGGTCCTAGCTCATGTCCAAGGCACCAAAGCCAGCTAAAAAGTCAATAATCGATACCTAAAACTTGAATTGTTCTACTTCTTACTGGCTATTGCATCAACTTAGAAGCTTCATCTGTGTTCTACTATGGTGATTTTAGTGTCACGGCATACCGCAGCACGCGACATAGCTTTGCATACGATAAGTACAACCGTTTCAGAGAGAGGAGCGGCCAATGTGACGATCTGGCTTTAATTCGATTCGATAACAAATGACGGAAACGGACGGATTTCTCAGGTTTTTACTACATATGAACACTTTTCACATTCTCCCGTGCAACTGGGCAGCTAGTCCTCCTTTTATGCAGAATCTTAAAGTCCTAGCTCATGTCCAAGGCACCAAAGCCAGCTAAAAAGTCAATAATCGATACCTAAATCTTGAATTGGATTACTTCTTACTGGCTATTACATCAAAGTAGAAGCTTCATCTGTGTTCTACAATGGTGCTTTTACTGTTTCCGCCTACGGCAACACGCGACATAGCTTTGCAGACGATAAGTACAACCGTTTCAGAGAGAAGAGCGGCCAATGTGACGATCTGGCTTTAAGTCGATTCGATAACAAATCTACATCTACATCTACATCTACATGACTACTCTGCAATTCACATTTAAGTGCTTGGCAGAGGGTTCATCGAACCACAATCATACTATCTCTCTACTATTCCACTCCCGAACAGCAAGCGGGAAAAACGAACACCTAAACCTTTCTGTTCGAGCTCTGATTTCTCTTATTTTATTTTGATGATCATTCCTACCTATGTAGGTTGGGCTCAACAAAATATTTTCGCATTCGGAAGAGAAAGTTGGTGACTGAAATTTCGTAAAAAGGTCTCGCCGCGACGAAAAACGTCTATGCTGTAATGACTTCCATCCCAACTCGTGTATCATATCTGCCACACTCTCTCCCCTATAACGCGATAATACAAAACGAGCTGCCCTTCTTTGCACCCTCTCGATGTCCTCCGTCAATCCCACCTGGTAAGGATCCCACACCGCGCAGCAATATTCTAACAGAGGACGAACGAGTGTAGTGTAAGCTGTCTCTTTAGTGGACTTGTTGCATCTTCTAAGTGTCCTGCCAATGAAACGCAACCTTTGGCTCGCCTTCCCGACAATATTATCTATGTGGTCCTTCCAACTGATGTTGTTTGTAATTTTAACACCCAGGTACTTAGTTGAATTGACAGCCTTGAGAATTGTACTATTTATCGAGTAATCGAATTCCAACGGATTTCTTTTGGAACTCATGTGGATCATCTCACACTTTTCGTTATTTAGCGTCAACTGCCACCTGACACACCATACAGCAATCTTTTCTAAATCGCTTTGCAGCTGATATTGGTCTTCGGATGACCTTACTAGACGGTAAATTACAGCATCATCTGCGAACAACCTAAGAGAACTGCTCAGATTGTCACCCAGGTCATTTATATAGATCAGGAACAGTAGAGGTCCCAGGACGCTTCCCTGGGGAACACCTGATATCACTTCAGTTTTACTCGATGATTTGCCGTCTATTACTACGAACTGCGACCTTCCTGACAGGAAATCACGAATCCAGTCGCACAACTGAGACGATACCCCATAGCTCCGCAGCTTGATTAGAAGTCGCTTGTGAGGAACGGTGTCAAAAGCTTTCCGGAAATCTAGAAATACGGAATCAACTTGAGATCCCCTGTCGATAGCGGCCATTACTTCGTGCGAATAAAGAGCTAGCTGCGTTGCACAAGAGCGATGTTTTCTGAAGCCATGCTGATTACGTGTCAATAGATCGTTCCCTTCGAGGTGATTCATAATGTTTGAATACAGTATATGCTCCAAAACCCTACTGCAAACCGACGTCAATGATATAGGTCTGTAGTTAAATGGATTACTCCTACTACCCTTCTTGAACACTGGTGCGACCTGCGCAATTTTCCAATCTGTAGGTACAGATCTATCGGTGAGCGAGCGGTTGTATATGAGTGCTAAGTAGGGAGCTATAGTATCAGCGTAATCTGAAAGGAACCTAATCGGTATACAATCTGGACCTGAAGACTTGCCCGTATCAAGCGATTTGAGTTGCTTCGCAACCCCTAAGGTATCTACTTCTAAGAAACTCATGCTAGCAGATGTTCGTGTTTCAAATTCTGGAATATTCCATTCGTCTTCCCTGGTGAAGGAATTTCGGAAAACTGCGTTCAATAACTCCGCTTTAGCGGCGCAGTCGTCGATAACAGTACCATCGGCACTGCGCAGCGAAGGTATTGACTGCGTCTTGCCGCTTGTGTACTTTACATACGACCAGAATTTCTTCGGATTTTCTACCAAATTTCGAGACAATGTTTCGTTGTGGAACCTATTAAAGGCATCTCGCATCGAAGTACGTGCCAAATTTCGCGCGTCTGTAAATGACGAAAACGGACGGATTTCTCAGGTTTTTACTACATATGAACACTTTTCACATTCTCCCGTGCAACTCGGCTGCTAGTCCACCTTTCATGCAGAATCTTAAGGTCCTAGCTCATGTCCAAGGCACCAAAGCCAGCTAAAAAGTCAATAACCGATACTTAAACTTGAATTGTACTACTTCTTACTGGCTATTACATCATCTTAGGAGCTTCATCTGTGTTCTACTATGGTGCTTTTAGTGTCTCCGAATACCGCAGTACGAGACATAGCTTTGCAGACGATAAGTACAACCGTTTCAGAGAGAAGAGCGGCCAATGTGACGATGTGGCTTTAAGTCGATTCGATAACAAATGACGAAAACGGACGGATGTCTCAGGTTCTTACTACGTGTGAACACTTTTGACATTCTCCTGAGCAACTGGGCTGCTAGTCCTCCTTTTATGCAGAATCTTAAAGTCCTAGCTCATTTTCAAGGCACCAAAGCCAGCTAAAAAGTCAATAATCGATACCTAAAACTTGAATTGGACTACTTCTTACTGGCTATTACATCAACTTAGAAGCTTCATCTGTGTTCTACTACGATGCTTTTAGTTTCTCCGCATACCGCAGCACGCGACATAGTTTTGCAGACGATAAGCACAACCGTTTCAGAGAGAAGTGCGGCCAATGTGACGATCTGGCTTTAAGTCGATTCGATAACAAATGACGAGAAAGGACGGATTTCTCAGGTTTTTACTACATATGAACACTTTTCACATTCTCCCGTGCAACTCGGCTGCTAGTCCTCCTTTCAGTCAGAATCTCAAGGTCCTAGCTCATGTCAAAGGCACCAAAGACAGCTAAAAGTTCCATATTCATTACCTAAAACTTGAATTGTGCTACTTCTTACTGGCTATTACATCAACTTAGAAGCTTGATCTGTGTTCTACTATGGTGCTTTTAGTGTCTTAGCATACCGCAGCACGCGACATAGCTTTGCAGACGATAAGTACAACCGTTTCAGAGAGAAGAGCGGCCAATATGACGATCTGGCTTTAAGTCGATTCGATAACAAAGGACGAAAACCGACGGAGTTCTCATGATTTTACTACATATGAACACTTTTCACATTCTCCCGTGCAACTCGGCTGCTAGTCCTCCTTTCATGCAGAATCGTAAGGTCCTAGCTCATGTCCAAGGCACCAAAGCCAGCTAAAAAGTCAATAATCGATTCCTAAAACTTGAATTGTACTACTTCTTACTGGCTATTACATCAACTTAGATGCTTCATCTGTGTTCTACTATGGTGATTTTAGTGTCTCCACATGCCGCTGCACGCGACATAGCTTTGCAGACGGTATGTACAACCGTTTCAGAGAGAAGAGCGGCTTATGTGACCATCTGGCTTTAAGTCGATTCGATAACAAATGACGAAAACGGACGGATTTCTCAGGTTTTTACTACATATGAACACTTTTCACATTCTCCCGTGCAACTCGGCTGCTAGTCCTCCTTTCATGCAGAATGTCAAGGTCTTATCTCATGTCCAAGGCACCAAAGCCAGTTAAAAAGTCAATAATCGATACGTAAATCTTGAATTGGACTACATCTTACCGGCTATTACGTCAACATAGAAGCTTCGTCTGTGTTCTACTATGGTGCTTTTAGTGTCTCCGAATACCGCAGCATGCGACATAGCTTTGCAGACGATGAGTGCTACCTTTTCAGAGAGAAGTGCGGCCAATGTGACGATCTGGTTTTAAGTCGATTCGATAACAAAAGACGAAAATGAACGGATTTCTCAGGTTTTTACTCTATATGAACACTTTTCACATTCTCACGTGCAACTCGGCTGCTAGTCCTCCTTTTATGCAGAATCTTAAA
Source organism: Schistocerca gregaria (assembly GCF_023897955.1). Classification (NCBI taxonomy): domain Eukaryota; kingdom Metazoa; phylum Arthropoda; class Insecta; order Orthoptera; family Acrididae; genus Schistocerca; species Schistocerca gregaria. The sequence goes on along the minus strand of NW_026061812.1, from coordinate 5,231,109 downwards.
GCCCTAGCTCATGTCCAAGGCACGAAAGCCAGCTAAAAAGTCAATAATCGATACCTAAATCTTGAATTGGACTACTTATTACTGGCTATTACATCAACTTAGAAGCTTCATCTGTGTTCTACTATGGTGCTTTTCCTGTTTACGCCTACGGCAACACGCGACATAGCTTTGCAGACGATAAGCACAAACGTTTCAGAGAGAAGAGCGGCCAATTTGACGATCTGGCTTTAAGTCGATTCGATAACGAATGACGAAAAAGGACGGATTTCTCAGGTTATTACTACATATGAACACTTTTCACATTCTCCCGTGCAACTCGGCTGCTAGTCCTCCTTTCATGCAGAATCTTAAGGTCCTAGCTCATGTCCAAGGCACCAAAGCCAGCTAAAAGGTCCATATTCAATACCTATAACTTGAATTGTACTACTTCTTACTGGCTATTACATCAACTTAGAAGCTTGATCTGTGTTCTACTATGGTGCTTTTAGTGTCTCCTCACACCGCAGCACGCGACATAGCTTTGCAGACGATAAGTACAACCGTTTCAGAGAGAAGAGCGGCCAATGTGACGATCTGGCTTTATGTCGATTCGATAACAAATGACGAAAACGGACGGATTTCTCAGGTTTTTACTACATATGAACACTTTTCACTTTCTCCCGTCAACTCGGCTGCTAGTCCTCCTTTCATGCAGAATCTTAAGGTCCTAGCTCATGTCCAAGGCACCAAAGCCAGCTTAAAAGTCAATAATCGATTCCTAAAACTTGAATTGTACTACTTCTAACTGGCTATTACATCAACTTAGATGCTTCATCTGTGTTCTACTATGGTGATTTTAGTGTCTCCACATACCGCTGCACGCGACATAGCTTTGCAGACGATATGTACAACCGTTTCAGAGAGAAGAGCGGCCAATGTGACGATCTGGCTTTAAGTCGATTCGATAACTAATGACGAAAACGGACGGATTTCTCAGGTTTTTACTACATATGAACACTTTTCACATTCTCACGTGCAACTCGGCTGCTCGTCCTCCTTTCATGCAGAATCTTAAGGTCCTAGCTCATGTCCAAGGTACCGAAGCCAGCTATAAAGTCAATAATCGATACCTAAAACTTGAATTGTTCTACTTCTTACTGGCTTTTGCATCAACTTAGAAGCTTCATCTGTGTTCTACTATGGTGATTTTAGTGTCTCCGCATACCGCAGCACGTGACATTGCTTTGCAGGCGATAAGTACAACCGTTTCAGAGAGAAGAGCAGCCAATGTGACGATCTGGCTTTAAGTCAATTCGATAACAAATGACGAAAACGGAAGTATTTCTCAGGTTTTTATTACATTTGATCACTTTTCACATTCTCCCGTGCAACTCGGCTGCCAGTCCTCCTTTCTTGCAGAATATTAAGGTCCAAGCTCATGTCCAAGGCACCAAAGCCAGCTAAAAATTCAATATTCAGTACCTAAAACTTGAATTGTACTACTTCTTACTGGCTATTACATCAACTTAGAAGCTTCATCTGTGTTTTACTATGGTGCTTTTCCTGTTTCCGCCTACGGCAACACGCGACATGTCTTTGCAGACGATAAGCACAACTGTTTCAGAGAGAAGAGCGTCCAATGTGACGATCTGGCTTTAAGTCGATTCGATAACAAATGACGAAAAAGGACGGATTTCTCAGGTTATTACTACATATGAACACTTTTCACATTCTCCCGTGCAACTCGGCTGCTAGTCCTTATTTCATGCAGAATCTTAAGGTCCTAGCTCATGTCCAAGGCACCAAAGTCAGCTAAAAGGTCCATATTCAATACCTAAAACTTGAATTGTACTACTTCTTACTGGCTATTACATCAACTTAGAAGCTTGATCTGTGTTCTACTATGGTGCTTTTAGTGTCTCAGCATGCCGCAGCACGTGACATAGCTTTGCAGACGATAAGTACAACCGTTTCAGAGAGAAGAGCGGCCAATGTGACGATCTGGCTTTAAGTCGATTCGATAACAAATGACGAAAACGGACGGATTTCTCAGGTTTTTACTACATATGAACACTTTTCACATTCTCCCGTGCAACTCGGCTGCTAGTCCTTATTTCATGCAGAATCTTAAGGTCCTAGCTCATGTCCAAGGCACCAAAGTCAGCTAAAAGGTCCATATTCAATACCTAAAACTTGAATTGTACTACTTCTTACTGGCTTTTGCATCAACTTAGAAGCTTCATCTGTGTTATACTGTGGTGATTTTAGTGTCACCGCATACCGCAGCACGTGACATTGCTTTGCAGGCGATAAGTACAACCGTTTCAGAGAGAAGAGCAGCCAATGTGACGATCTGGCTTTAAGTCAATTCGATAACAAATGACGAAAACGGAAGTATTTCTCAGGTTTTTATTACATTTGATCACTTTTCACATTCTCCCGTGCAACTCGGCTGCAAGTCCTCCTTTCTTGCAGAATATTAAGGTCCAAGCTCATGTCCAAGGCACCAAAGCCAGCTAAAAATTCAATATTCAGTACCTAAAACTTGAATTGTACTACTTCTTACTGGCTATTACATCAACTTAGAAGCTTCATCTGTGTTTTACTATGGTGCTTTTCCTGTTTCCGCCTACGGCAACACGCGACATGTCTTTGCAGACGATAAGCACAACTGTTTCAGAGAGAAGAGCGGCCAATGTGACGATCTGGCTTTAAGTCGATTCGATAACAAATGACGAAAAAGGACGGATTTCTCAGGTTATTACTACATATGAACACTTTTCACATTCTCCCGTGCAACTCGGCTGCTAGTCCTTATTTCATGCAGAATCTTAAGGTCCTAGCTCATGTCCAAGGCACCAAAGTCAGCTAAAAGGTCCATATTCAATACCTAAAACTTGAATTGTACTACTTCTTACTGGCTATTACATCAACTTAGAAGCTTGATCTGTGTTCTACTATGGTGCTTTTAGTGTCTCAGCATGCCGCAGCACGTGACATAGCTTTGCAGACGATAAGTACAACCGTTTCAGAGAGAAGAGCGGCCAATGTGACGATCTGGCTTTAAGTCGATTCGATAACAAATGACGAAAACGGACGGATTTCTCAGGTTTTTACTACATATGAACACTTTTCACATTCTCCCGTGCAACTCGGCTGCTAGTCCTCCTTTCATGCAGAATGTCAAGGTCCTAACTCATGTCCAAGGCACCAAAGCCAGCTAAAAAGTCAATAATCGATTCCTAAAACTTGGACTACTTCTTACTGGGTATTACATCAACTTAGAAGCTTCATCTGTGTTCTATTATGGTGCTTTTCCTGTTTCCGCCTACGGCAACACGCGACATAGCTTTGCAGACGATAAGTACAACGGTTTCAGAGAGAAGAGCGTCCAATGTGACGATCTGGCTTTAAGTCGATTCGATAACAAATGACGAAAACGGACGGATTTCTCAGGTTATTACTACATATAACCACTTTTCACATTCTCCCGTGCAACTCGGCTGCTAGTCCTCCTTTCATGCAGAATCTTAAGGTCCTAGCTCATCCCCAAGGCACCAAAGCCAGCTAAAAAGTCAATAATCAATACCTAAAACTTGAATTGTACTACTTCTTACTGGCTCTTACATCATCTTAGGAGCTTCATCTGTGTTCTACTATGGTGCTTTTAGTGTCTCCGAATACCGCAGTACGCGACATAGCTTTGCAGACGATTAGTACAACCGTTTCAGAGAGAAGAGCGGCCAATGTGACGATCTGGATTTAAGTCGATTCGATAACAAATGACGAAAACGGACGGATTTCTCAGGTTTTTACTACATATGAACACTTTCCAAATTCCCCCATTCAACTCGGCTGCTAGTCCTCCTTTCATGCAGAATCTTAAGGTCCTAGCTCATGTCCAAGGTACCGAAGCCAGCTAAAAAGGCAATAATCGATACCTAAAACTTGAATTGTTCTACTTCTTACTGGCTATTGCATCAACTTAGAAGCTTCATCTGTGTTCTACTATGGTGCTTTTAGTGTCTCCGAATACCGCAGTACGCGACATAGCTTTGCAGACGATAAGTACAACCGTTTCAGAGAGAAGAGCGGCCAATGTGACGATCTGGCTTTAAGTCGATTCGATAACAAATAACGAAAACGGACGGATTTCTCAGGTTTTTACTACATATGAACACTTTTCACATTCTCCCGTGCAACTCGGCTGCTAGTCCTCCTTTCATGCAGAATCTTAAGGTCCTAGCTCATGTCCAAGGCACCAAAGCCAGCTAAAAAGTCAATAATCGATACGTAAAACTTGAATTGTACTACTTCTTACTGGCTATTACATCAACTTAGAAGCTTCATCTGTGTTCTACTACGGTGCTTTTAGTTTCTCCGCATACCGCAGCACGCGACATAGTTTTGCAGACGATAAGTACAGCCGTTTCAGAGAGAAGAGCGGCCAATGTGACGATCTGGCTTTAAGTCGATTCGATAACAAATGAGGAAAACGGACGGATTTCTCAGGTTTTTACTACATATGAACACTTTTCACATTCTCCCGTGCAACTCGGCTGCTAGTCCTCCTTTCATGCAGAATCTTAAGGACCTAGCTCATGTCCAATGCACCAAAGCCAGCTAAAAAGTCAATAACCGATACCTAAAACTTTAATTGTACTACTTCTTACTGGCTATTACATCATCTTAGGAGCTTCATCTGTGTTCTACTATGGTGCTTTTAGTGTCTCCGAATACCGCAGTACGCGACATAGCTTTGCAGACGATAAGTACAACCGTTTCAGAGAGAAGAGCGGCCAATGTGACGATTTGGCATTAAGTCGATTCGATAACAAATGACGAAAACGAACGGATTTCTCAGGTTTATAGTACATATGACCACTTTTCACATTCTCCCGTGCAACTCGGCTGCTATTCCTCCTTTCATGCAGAATCTTAAGGTCCTAGCTCATGTCCAAATCACCAAAGCCAGCTAAAAAGTCAATAATCAATACCTAAAACTTGAATTGTACTACTTCTTACTGGCTATTACATCAACTTAGAAGCTTCATCTGTGTTCTACTACGGTGCTTTTAGTTTCTCCACATACCGCAGCAAGCGACATAGTTTTGCAGACGATAAGTACCACCATTTCAGAGAGAAGAGCTGCCAATGTGACGATCTGGCTTTAAGTCGATTCGATAACAAATGACGAAAAAGAACGGATTTCTCAGGTTATTACTACATATGAACACTTATCACATTCTCCCGTGCAACTCGGCTGCTAGTCCTCCTATTATGCAGAATCTTAAAGTCCTAGCTCATGTCCAAGACACCAAAGCCAGCTAAAAAGTCAATAATCGATACCTAAAACTTGAATTGGACTACTTCTTACAGGGTATTACATCAACTTAGAAGCTTCATCTGTGTTCTATTATGGTGCTTTTCCTGTTTCCGCCTAAAGCAACTCGCGACATAGCTTTGCAGACGATAAGTACAACCGTTTCAGAGAGAAGAGCGGCCAATGTGACGATCTGGCTTTAAGTCGATTCGATAACAAATGAGGAAAACGGACGGATTTCTCAGGTTTTTACTACATATGAACACTTTTCACATTCTCCCGTGCAACTCGGCTGCTAGTCCTCCTTTCATGCAGAATCTTAAGGTCCTAGCTCATGTCCAAGGCACCTAAGCCAGCTAAAAAGTCAATAACCGATACCTAAAACTTGAATTGTACTTCTTCTTACTGGCTATTACATCATCTTAGAAGCTTCATCTGTGTTCTACTATGGTGCTTTTAGTGTCTCCGAATACCGCAGTACGCGACATAGTTTTGCAGACGATAAGTACAACCGTTTCAGAGAGAAGAGCGGCCAATGTGACGATCTGGCTTTAAGTCGATTCGATAACAAATGACGAAAACGGACGGATTTCTCAGGTTTTTACTACATATGAACACTTTTCACATTCTCCCGTGCAACTCGGCTGCTAGTCCTCCTTTCATGCAGAATGTCAAGGTCCTAACTCATGTCCAAGGCACCAAAGCCAGCTAAAAAGTCAATAATCGATTCCTAAAACTTGGACTACTTCTTACTGGGTATTACATCAACTTAGAAGCTTCATCTGTGTTCTATTATGGTGCTTTTCCTGTTTCCGCCTACGGCAACACGCGACATAGCTTTGCAGACGATAAGTACAACCGTTTCAGAGAGAAGAGCGGCCAATGTGACGATCTGGATTTAAGTCGATTCGATAACGAATGACGAAAACGGACGGATTTCTCAGGTTTTTACTACATATGAACACTTTTCAAATTCTCCCGTTCAACTCGGCTGCTAGTCCTCCTTTCATGCAGAATCTTAAGGTCCTAGCTCATGTCCAATGTACCGAAGCCAGCTAAAAAGTCAATAATCGATACCTAAAACTTGAATTGTTCTACTTCTTACTGGCTATTGCATCAACTTAGAAGCTTCATCTGTGTTCTACTATGGTGCTTTTAGTGTCTCCGCAAACCGCAGCACGCGACATAGCTTTGCAGATGATAAGTACAACCGTTTCAGAGAGAAGAGCGGCCAATGTGACGATCTGGCTTTAAGTCGATTCGATAACAAATGAGGAAAACGGACGGATTTCTCAGGTTTTTACTACATATGAACACTTTTCACATTCTCCCGTGCAACTCGGCTGCTAGTCCTCCTTTCATGCAGAATCTTAAGGTCCTAGCTCATGTCCAAGGCACCTAAGCCAGCTAAAAAGTCAATAACCGATACCTAAAACTTGAATTGTACTTCTTCTTACTGGCTATTACATCATCTTAGAAGCTTCATCTGTGTTCTACTATGGTGCTTTTAGTGTCTCCGAATACCGCAGTACGCGACATAGTTTTGCAGACGATAAGTACAACCGTTTCAGAGAGAAGAGCGGCCAATGTGACGATCTGGCTTTAAGTCGATTCGATAACAAATGACGAAAACGGACGGATTTCTCAGGTTTTTACTACATATGAACACTTTTCACATTCTCCCGTGCAACTCGGCTGCTAGTCCTCCTTTCATGCAGAATGTCAAGGTCCTAACTCATGTCCAAGGCACCAAAGCCAGCTAAAAAGTCAATAATCGATTCCTAAAACTTGGACTACTTCTTACTGGGTATTACATCAACTTAGAAGCTTCATCTGTGTTCTATTATGGTGCTTTTCCTGTTTCCGCCTACGGCAACACGCGACATAGCTTTGCAGACGATAAGTACAACGGTTTTAGAGAGAAGAGCGGCCAATGTGACGATCTGGCTTTAAGTCGATTCGATAACAAATGACGAAAACGGACGGATTTCTCAGGTTATTACTACATATGACCACTTTTCACATTCTCCCGTGCAACTCGGCTGCTAGTCCTCCTTTCATGCAGAATCTTAAGGTCCTAGCTCATGTCCAAGGCACCAAAGCCAGCTAAAAAGTCAATAATCAATACCTAAAACTTGAATTGTACTACTTCTTACTGGCTCTTACATCATCTTAGGAGCTTCATCTGTGTTCTACTATGGTGCTTTTAGTGTCTCCGAATACCGCAGTACGCGACATAGCTTTGCAGACGATAAGTACAACCGTTTCAGAGAGAAGATCGGCCAATGTGACGATCTGGCTTTTAAGTCGATTCGATAACAAATGACGAAAACGGACGGATTTCTCAGTTGTTACTACATATGAACACTTTTCACATTCTCCCGTGCAACTCGGCTGCTAGTCCTCCTTTCATGCAGAATCTTAAGGTCCTAGCTCATGTCCAAGGCACCAAAGCCAGCTAAAAAGTCAATAACCGATACCTAAAACTTGAATTGTACTACTTCTTACTGGCTATTACATCATTTTAGAAGCTTCATCTGTGTTCTACTACGGTGCTTTTAGTTTCTCCGCATACCGCAGCACGCGACATAGTTTTGCAGACGATAAGTACAACCGTTTCAGAGAGAAGAGCGGCCAATGTGACGATCTGGCTTTAAGTCGATTCGATAACAAATGACGAAAAAGGACGGATTTCTCAGGTTATTACTACATATGAACACTTTTCACATTCTCCCGTGCAACTCGGCTGCTAGTCCTCCTATTATGCAGAATCTTAAAGTCCTCGCTCATGTCCAAGCACCAAAGCCAGCTAAAAAGTCAATAATCGATACCTAAAACTTGAATTGGACTTCTTCTTACTGGGTATTACATCAACTTAGAAGCTTCATCTGTGTTCTATTATGGTGCTTTTCCTGTTTCCGCCTACGGCAACACGCGACATAGCTTTGCAGACGATAAGTACAACCGTTTCAGAGAGAAGAGCGACCAATGTGACGATCTGGCTTTAAGTCGATTCGATAACAAATGACGAAAACGGACGGATTTCTCAGGTTTTTACTACATATAAACACTTTGCACATTCTCCCGTGCAACTGGGCTGCTAGTCCTCCTTTTATGCAGAATCTTAAAGTCCTAGCTCATGTCCAAGGCACGAAAGCCAGCTTAAAAGTCAAAAATCGATACCTAAATCTTGAATTGGACTACTTCTTACTGGCTATTACATCAACTTAGAAGCTTCATCTGTGTTCTACTATGGTGCTTTTCCTGTTTCCGCCTACGGCAACACGCGACATAGCTTTGCAGACGATAAGCACTACCGTTTCAGAGAGAAGAGCGGCCAATGTGACGATCTGGCTTTAAGTCGATTCGCTAACAAATGACGAAAAAGGACGGATTTCTAAGTTTATTACTACATATGAACACTTTTCACATTCTTCCGTGCAACTCGGCTGCTAGTCCTCCTTTCATGCAGAATCTTAAGGTCCTAGCTCATGTCCAAGGCACCAAAGCCAGCTAAAAGGTCCATATTCAATACCTAAAACTTGAATTGTACTACTTCTTACTGGATATTACACCAACTTAGAAGCTTCATCTGTGTTCTACTGTGGTGATTTTAGTGTCTCCGCATACCGCAGCACGTGACATAGCTTTGCAGACGATAAGTACAACCGTTTCAGAGAGAAGAGCGGCCAATGTGACGATCTGGATTTAAGTCGATTCGATAACAAATGACGAAAACGGACGGATTTCTCAGGTTTTTACTACATATGAACACTTTCCAAATTCCCCCATTCAACTCGGCTGCTAGTCCTCCTTTCATGCAGAATCTTAAGGTCCTAGCTCATGTCCAAGGTACCGAAGCCAGCTAAAAAGGCAATAATCGATACCTAAAACTTGAATTGTTCTACTTCTTACTGGCTATTGCATCAACTTAGAAGCTTCATCTGTGTTCTACTATGGTGCTTTTAGTGTCTCCGCAAACCGCAGCACGCGACATTGCTTTGCAGACGATAAGTACAACCGTTTCAGAGAGAAGAGCGGCCAATGTGACGATCTGGCTTTAAGTCGATTCGATAACAAATAACGAAAACGGACGAATTTCTCAGGTTTTTACTACATATGAACACTTTTCACATTCTCCCGTGCAACTCGGCTGCTAGTCCTCCTTTCATGCAGAATCTTAAGGTCCTAGCTCATGTCCAAGGCACCAAAGCCAGCTAAAAAGTCAATAATCGATACGTAAAACTTGAATTGTACTACTTCTTACTGGCTATTACATCAACTTAGAAGCTTCATCTGTGTTCTACTACGGTGCTTTTAGTTTCTCCGCATACCGCAGCACGCGACATAGTTTTGCAGGCGATAAGTACAGCCGTTTCAGAGAGAAGAGCGGCGAATGTGACGATCTGGCTTTAAGTCGATTCGATAACAAATGAGGAAAACGGACGGATTTCTCAGGTTTTTACTACATATGAACACTTTTCACATTCTCCCGTGCAACTCGGCTGCTAGTCCTCCTTTCATGCAGAATCTTAAGGACCTAGCTCATGTCCAATGCACCAAAGCCAGCTAAAAAGTCAATAACCGATACCTAAAACTTTAATTGTACTACTTCTTACTGGCTATTACATCATCTTAGGAGCTTCATCTGTGTTCTACTATGGTGCTTTTAGTGTCTCCGAATACCGCAGTACGCGACATAGCTTTGCAGACGATAAGTACAACCGTTTCAGAGAGAAGAGCGGCCAATGTGACGATCTGGCTTTAAGTCGATTCGATAACAAATGACGAAAACGAACGGATTTCTCAGGTTTATACTACATATGACCACTTTTCACATTCTCCCGTGCAACTCGGCTGCTATTCCTCCTTTCATGCAGAATCTTAAGGTCCTAGCTCATGTCCAAATCACCAAAGCCAGCTAAAAAGTCAATAATCAATACCTAAAACTTGAATTGTACTACTTCTTACTGGCTATTACATCAACTTAGAAGCTTCATCTGTGTTCTACTACGGTGCTTTTAGTTTCTCCACATACCGCAGCAAGCGACATAGTTTTGCAGACGATAAGTACCACCATTTCAGAGAGAAGAGCTGCCAATGTGACGATCTGGCTTTAAGTCGATTCGATACCAAATGACGAAAAAGAACGGATTTCTCAGGTTATTACTACATATGAACACTTATCACATTCTCCCGTGCAACTCGGCTGCTAGTCCTCCTATTATGCAGAATCTTAAAGTCCTAGCTCATGTCCAAGGCACCAAAGCCAGCTAAAAAGTCAATAATCGATACCTAAAACTTGAATTGGACTACTTCTTACAGGGTAATACATCAACTTAGAAGCTTCATCTGTGTTCTATTATGGTGCTTTTCCTGTTTCCGCCTAAAGCAACTCGCGACATAGCTTTGCAGACGATAAGTACAACCGTTTCAGAGAGAAGAGCGGCCAATGTGACGATCTGGCTTTAAGTCGATTCGATAACAAATGACGAAAACGGACGGATTTCTCAGGTTTTTACTACATATGAACACTTTTCACATTCTCCCGTGCAACTCGGCTGCTAGTCCTCCTTTCATGCAGAATCTTAAGGTCCTAGCTCATGTCCAAGGCACCTAAGCCAGCTAAAAAGTCAATAACCGATACCTAAAACTTGAATTGTACTTCTTCTTACTGGCTATTACATCATCTTAGAAGCTTCATCTGTGTTCTACTATGGTGCTTTTAGTGTCTCCGAATACCGCAGTACGCGACATAGTTTTGCAGACGATAAGTACAACCGTTTCAGAGAGAAGAGCGGCCAATGTGACGATCTTGCTTTAAGTCGATTCGATAACAAATGACGAAAACGGACGGATTTCTCAGGTTTTTACTACATATGAACACTTTTCAAATTCCCCCATTCAACTCGGCTGCTAGTCCTCCTTTCATGCAGAATCTTAAGGTCCTAGCTCATGTCCAAGGTACCGAAGCCAGCTAAAAAGGCAATAATCGATACCTAATACTTGAATTGTTCTACTTCTTACTGGCTATTGCATCAACTTAGAAGCTTCATCTGTGTTCTACTATGGTGCTTTTAGTGTCGCCGCAAACCGCAGCACGCGACATTGCTTTGCAGACGATAAGTACAACCGTTTCAGAGAGAAGAGCGGCCAATGTGACGATCTGGCTTTAAGTCGATTCGATAACAAATGACGAAAACGGACGGATTTCTCAGGTTTTTACTACATATGAACACTTTTCACATTCTCCCGTGCAACTCGGCTGCTAGTCCTCCTTTCATGCAGAATCTTAAGGTCCTAGCTCATGTCCAAGGCACCAAAGCCAGCTAAAAAGTCAATAATCGATACGTAAAACTTGAATTGTACTACTTCTTACTGGCTATTACATCAACTTAGAAGCTTCATCTGTGTTCTACTACGGTGCTTTTAGTTTCTCCGCATACCGCAGCACGCGACATAGTTTTGCAGATGATAAGTACAGCCGTTTCAGAGAGAAGAGCGGCGAATGTGACGATCTGGCTTTAAGTCGATTCGATAACAAATGAGGAAAACGGACGGATTTCTCAGGTTTTTACTACATATGAACACTTTTCACATTCTCCCGTGCAACTCGGCTGCTAGTCCTCCTTTCATGCAGAATCTTAAGGACCTAGCTCATGTCCAATGCACCAAAGCCAGCTAAAAAGTCAATAACCGATACCTAAAACTTTAATTGTACTACTTCTTACTGGCTATTACATCATCTTAGGAGCTTCATCTGTGTTCTACTATGGTGCTTTTAGTGTCTCCGAATACCGCAGTACGCGACATAGCTTTGCAGACGATAAGTACAACCGTTTCAGAGAGAAGAGCGGCCAATGTGACGATCTGGCTTTAAGTCGATTCGATAACAAATGAGGAAAACGGACGGATTTCTCAGGTTTTTACTACATATGAACACTTTTCACATTCTCCCGTGCAACTCGGCTGCTAGTCCTCCTTTCATGCAGAATCTTAAGGTCCTAGCTCATGTCCAAGGCACCTAAGCCAACTAAAAAGTCAATAACCGATACCTAAAACTTGAATTGTACTTCTTCTTACTGGCTATTACATCATCTTAGAAGCTTCATCTGTGTTCTACTATGGTGCTTTTAGTGTCTCCGAATACCGCAGTACGCGACATAGTTTTGCAGACGATAAGTACAACCGTTTCAGAGAGAAGAGCGGCCAATGTGACGATCTGGCTTTAAGTCGATTCGATAACAAATGACGAAAACGGACGGATTTCTCAGGTTTTTACTACATATGAACACTTTTCACATTCTCCCGTGCAACTCGGCTGCTAGTCCACCTTTCATGCAGAATATTAAGGTCCTAGCTCATGTCCAATGCACCGAAGCCAGCTAAAAAGTCAATAATCGATACCTAAAACATGAATTGTACTACTTCTTACTGGATATTACATCAACTTAGAATCTTCATCTGTGTTCTACTGTGGTGATTTTAGTGTCTCCGCATACCGCAGCACGTGACATAGCTTTGAAGACGATAAGTACAACCGTTTCAGAGAGAAGAGCGGCCAATGTGACGATCTGGCTTTAAGTCGATTCGATAACAAATGACGAAAAGGGACGGATTTCTCAGGTTTTTACTACATATGAACACTTTTCACATTCTCCCCTGCAACTCGGCTGCTAGTCCTCCTTTCATGCAGCATATTAAGGTACTAGCTCATGTCCAAGGCACCAAAGCCAGCTAAAAAGTCAATAATCGATACCTAAAACTTGAATTGTACTACTTCTTACTCGATATTACATCAACTTAGAAGCTTCATCTGTGTTCTACTGTGGTGATTTTAGTGTCTCCGCATACCGCAGCACGAGACATAGCTTTGCAGACGATAAGTACAACCGTTTCAGAGAGAAGAGCGGCCAATGTGACGATCTGGCTTTAAGTCATTCGATAACAGATGACGAAAAGGGACGGATTTCTTAGGTTTTTACTACGTATGAACACTTTTCACATTGTCCCGTGCAACTCGGCTGCTAGTCCTCCTTTTGATGCAGAATCTTAAGATCCTAGCTCATGTTCAAGGCACCAAAGCCAGCTAAAAAGTCAATAATCGATACCTAAAACTTGAATTGTACTACTTCTTACTGGCTATTACATCAACTTAGAAGCTTCATCTGTGTTCCACTATGGTGCTTTTAGTGTCTCCGCATACCGCAGCACGCGACATAGCTTTGAAGACGATAAGTACAACCGTTTCAGAGAGAAGAGCGGCCAATGTGACGATCTGGCTTTAAGTCGATTCGATAACAAATGACGAAAACGGACGGATTTCTCAGGTTGTTACTACATATGAACACTTTTCACATTCTCCCGTGCAACTCGGCTTCTAGTCCTCTTTCATGCAGAATTTTAAGGTCCTAGCTCATGTCCAAGGCACCAAAGCCAGCTAAAAAGTCAATAATCGATACCTAAAACTTGAACTGTACTACTTCTTACTGGCTATTACATCAACTTAGAAGCTTCATCTGTGTTCTACCGTGGTGGTTTTAGTGTCTCCGCCTACCGCAGCATACGACATAGCTTAGCAGACGATAAGTACAACCGTTTCAGAGAGAAGAGCGGCCAATGTGACGATCTGGCTTTAAGTCGATTCGATAACAAATGACGAAAACGGACGGATTTCTCAGGTTTTTACTACATATGAACACTTTTCACATTCTCCCATGCAACTTGGCTGCTAGTCCTCCTTTCATGCAGAATCTTAAGGTCCTAGCTCATGTCCAAGGCACCAAAGCCAGCGAAAAAGTCAATAATCGATACCTAAAACTTGAATTGTACTACTTCTTACTGGCTATTACATCAACTTAGAAGCTTCATCTATGTTCTACTATGGTGCTTTTAGTGTCTCCGCATACCGCATCACGCGACATAGCTTTGCAGACGATAAGTACAACCGTTTCAGAGAGAAGAGCGGCCAATGTGACGATCCGGCTTTAAGTCGATTCGATAACAAATGACGAAAACGGACGGATTTCTCAGGTTTTTACTACATATGAACACTTTTCACATTCTTCCGTGCAACTCGGGTGCTATTCCTCCTTTCATGCAGAATCTTAAGGTAATAGCTCATGTCCAAGGCACCAAAGCCAGCTAAAAAGTCAATAATCGATACCTAAAACTTGAATTGTACTACTTCTTACTGGCTATTACATCATCATAGAAGCTTCATCTGTGTTCTACTATGGTGCTTTTAGTGTCTCCGCATACCGCAGCACGCGATATAGCTTTGCAGACGATAAGTACAAACGTTTCAGAGAGAAGAGCGGCCAATGTGATGATCTGGCTTTAAGTCGATTCGATAACAAATGACGAAAACGGACGGATTTCTCAGGTTTTTACTACATACGATCACTTTTCACATTCTCCCGTGCAACTCGGCTGCTAGTCCTCCCTTCATGCAGAATCTTAAGGTCCTAGCTCATATCCAAGGCATCAAAGCCAGCTTAAAAGTCAATAATCGATACATTTAACTTGAATTGTACTACTTCTTACTGGCTATTGCATCAACTTAGAAGTTTCATCTGTGTTCTACTATGGTGCTTGTAGTGTCTCCGCATACCGCAGCACGCGACATTGCTTTGCAGACGATAAGTACAACCGTTTCAGAGAGAAGAGCGGCCAATGTGACGATCTGGCTTTAAGTCGATTCGATAACAAATGACGAAAACGGACGGATTTCTCAGGTTTTTACTACATATGAACACTTTTCACATTCTCCCGTGCACCTCGGCTGCTACTCCTCCTTTCATCCAGAATCTTAAGGTCCAAGCTCATCTCCAAGGCACCAAAGGAAGCAACAAAGTCAATAATCGATACCTAAAACTTGAACTGTCCTACTTCTTACTGGCTATTACATCATCTTAGAAGCTTCATATGTGTTCTACTATGGTGCTTTTAGTGTCTCCGCATACCGCAGCACGCGACATAGCTTTGCAGACGATAAGTACAACCGTTTCAGAGAGAAGAGCGGCCAATGTGACGATCTGGCTTTAAGTCGATTCGATAACAAATGACGAAAACGGACGGATTTCTCAGGTTGGTTTTTACTACATATGAACACTTTTCACATTCTCCCGTGCAACGCGGCTGCTAGTCCTCCTTTCATGCAGAATCTTAAGGTCCTAGTTCATGTCCAAGGCACCAAAGCCAGCTAAAAAGTCAATAAACGATAACTAAAACTTGAATTGTACTACTTCTTACTGGCTATTACATCAACTTAGAAGCTTCATCTGTGTTCTACTATGGTGCTTTTAGTTTCTCCGCATACCGCAGCACGCGACACAGCTTTGCAGACGATAATTACAACCGTTTCAGAGAGAAGAGCGGCCAATGTGACAATCAGGCTTTAAGTCGATTCGATAACAAATGACGAAAACGGACGGATTTCTCAGGTTTTTACTACATATGAACACTTTTCACATTCTCCCGTGCAACTCGGCTGCTACTCCTCCTTTCATCCAGAATCTTAAGGTCCTACCTCATCTCCAAGGCACCAAAGCCAGCTAAAAAGTCAATAATCGATACTTAAAACTTGAATTGTACTACTTCTTACTGGCTATTACATCAACTTAGAAGCTTCATCTGTGTTCTACTATGGTGCTTTTAGTGTCTCCGCATACCGCAGCACGGGACATAGCTTTGAAGACGATAAGTACAACCGTTTCAGAGAGAAGAGCGGCCAATGTGACGATCTGGCTTTAAGTCGATTCGATAACAGATGACGAAAACGGACGGATTTCTCAGGTTTTTACTACATATGAACACTTTTCACATTCTCCCCTGCAACTCGGCTGCTAGTCCTCCTTTCATGCAGAATCTTAAGGTCCTAGCTCATGTCCAAGGCACCAAAGCCAGCTAAAAAGTCAATAATCGATACCTAAAACTTGAATTGTACTACTTCTTACTGGCTATTACATCATCTTAGAAGCTTCATCTGTTTTCTACTATGGTGCTTTTAGTGTCTCCGCATACCGCAGCACGCGACAAAGCTTTCCAGACGAGAAGTACAACCGATTCAGAGAGAAGAGCAGCCGATGTGACGATCTGGCTTTAAGTCGATTTGATAACAAATGACGAAAACGGACGGATTTCTCAGGTTTTTACTACATATGAACACATTTCACATTCTCCCGTACAACGCGGCTGCTAGTCCTCCTTTCATGCAGAATCTTAAGGTCCTAGCTCATGTCCAAGGCACCAAAGCCAGCTAAAAAATCAATAATCGATACTTAAAACTTGAATTGTACTACTTCTTACTGGCTATTACATCAACCTAGAAGCTTCATCTGTGTTCTACTATGGTGCTTTTAGTGTCTCCGCATACCGCAGCACGCGACATAGCTTTGAAGACGTTAAGTACAACCGTTTCAGAGAGAAGAGCGGCCAATGTGACGATCTGGCTTTAAGTCGATTTGATAACAAATGACGAAAACGGACGGATTTCTCAGGTTTTTACTACATATGAACACATTTCACATTCTCCCGTACAACGCGGCTGCTAGTCCTCCTTTCATGCAGAATCTTAAGGTCCTAGCTCATGTCCAAGGCACCAAAGCCAGCTAAAAAGTCAATAATCGATACTTAAAACTTGAATTGTACTACTTCTTACTGGCTATTACATCAACCTAGAAGCTTCATCTGTGTTCTACTATGGTGCTTTTAGTGTCTCCGCATACCGCAGCACGCGACATAGCTTTGAAGACGATAAGTACAACCGTTTCAGAGAGAAGAGCGGCCAAGTGACGATCTGGCTTTAAGGCGATTCGATAACAAATGACGAAAACGGACGGATTTCTCAGGTTGTTACTACATATGAACACTTTTCATATTGTCCCGTGCAACTCGGCAGCTAGTCCTCTTTTCATGGAGAATCTTAAAGTCCTAGCTCATGTCCAAGGCACCAAATCCATCTAAGAAGTCGATACGATACCTTAAACTTGAATTGTACTACTTCTTACAGGCTATTACATCATGATAGAAGCTTCATATGTGTTCTACTATGGTGCTTTTAGTGTCTCCGCATACCGCAGCACGCGATATAGCTTTGCAGACGGTAAGTACAACCGTTTCAGAGAGAAGAGCGGCCAATGTGACGATCTGGCTTTAAGTCGATTCGATAACAAATGACGAAAACGGACGGATTTCTCAGGTTTTTACTACATATGAACACTTCTCACATTCTCCCGTGTAACTCGGCTGCTAGTCCTCCTTTCATGTAGAATCTTAAGGTCCTAGCTCATATCCAAGGCATCAAAGCCAGCTTAAAAGTCAATAATCGATACATTTAACTTCAATTGTACTACTTCTTACTGGCTATTACATCAACTTAGAAGTTTCATCTGTGTTCTACTATGGTGCTTTTAGTGTCTCCGCATACCGCAGCACGCGACATTGCTTTGCAGACGATAAGTACAACCGTTTCAGAGAGAAGAGCGGCCAATGTGACGATCTGGCTTTAAGTCGATTCGATAAAGAATGACGAAAACGGACGGATTTCTCAGGTTTTTACTACATATGAACACTTTTTACATTCTCCCGTGCAACTCGGCTGCTACTCCTCCTTTCATCCAGAATCTTAAGGTCCAAGCTCATCTCCAAGGCACCAAAGCCAGCTACAAAGTCAATAATCGATACCTAAAACTTGAACTGTCCTACTTCTTACTGGCTATTACATCATCTTAGAAGCTTCATATGTGTTCTACTATGGTGCTTTTAGTGTCTCCGCATACCGCAGCACGCGACATAGCTTTGCAGACGATAAGTACAACCGTTTCAGAGAGAAGAGCGGCCAATGTGACGATCTGGCTTTAAGTCGATTCGATAACAAATGACGAAAAAGAACGGATTTCTCAGGTTATTACTACATATGAACACTTATCACATTCTCCCATGCAACTCGGCTGCTAGTCCTCCTATTATGCAGAATCTTAAAGTCCTAGCTCATGTCCAAGGCACCAAAGCCAGCTAAAAAGTCAATAATCGGTACCTAAAACTTGAATTGGACTACTTCTTACAGGGTAATACATCAACTTAGAAGCTTCATCTGTGTTCTATTATGGTGCTTTTCCTGTTTCCGCCTAAAGCAACTCGCGACATAGCTTTGCAGACGATAAGTACAACCGTTTCAGAGAGAAGAGCGGCCAATGTGACGATCTGGCTTTAAGTCGATTCGATAACAAATGAGGAAAACGGACGGATTTCTCAGGTTTTTACTACATATGAACACTTTTCACATTCTCCCGTGCAACTCGGCTGCTAGTCCTCCTTTCATGCAGAATCTTAAGGTCCTAGCTCATGTCCAAGGCACCTAAGCCAGCTAAAAAGTCAATAACCGATACCTAAAACTTGAATTGTACTTCTTCTTACTGGCTATTACATCATCTTAGAAGCTTCATCTGTGTTCTACTATGGTGCTTTTAGTGTCTCCGAATACCGCAGTACGCGACATAGTTTTGCAGACGATAAGTACAACCGTTTCAGAGAGAAGAGCGGCCAATGTGACGATCTGGCTTTAAGTCGATTCGATAACAAATGACGAAAACGGACGGATTTCTCAGGTTTTTACTACATATGAACACTTTTCACATTCTCCCGTGCAACTCGGCTGCTAGTCCTCCTTTCATGCAGAATCTTAAGGACCTAGCTCATGTCCAATGCACCAAAGCCAGCTAAAAAGTCAATAATCGATACGTAAAACTTGAATTGTACTACTTCTTACTGGCTATTACATCAACTTAGAAGCTTCATCTGTGTTCTACTACGGTGCTTTTAGTTTCTCCGCATACCGCAGCACGCGACATAGTTTTGCAGATGATAAGTACAGCCGTTTCAGAGAGAAGAGCGGCGAATGTGACGATCTGGCTTTAAGTCGATTCGATAACAAATGAGGAAAACGGACGGATTTCTCAGGTTTTTACTACATATGAACACTTTTCACATTCTCCCGTGCAACTCGGCTGCTAGTCCTCCTTTCATGCAGAATCTTAAGGACCTAGCTCATGTCCAATGCACCAAAGCCAGCTAAAAAGTCAATAACCGATACCTAAAACTTTAATTGTACTACTTCTTACTGGCTATTACATCATCTTAGGAGCTTCATCTGTGTTCTACTATGGTGCTTTTAGTGTCTCCGAATACCGCAGTACGCGACATAGCTTTGCAGACGATAAGTACAACCGTTTCAGAGAGAAGAGCGGCCAATGTGACGATCTGGCTTTAAGTCGATTCGATAACAAATGAGGAAAACGGACGGATTTCTCAGGTTTTTACTACATATGAACACTTTTCACATTCTCCCGTGCAACTCGGCTGCTAGTCCTCCTTTCATGCAGAATCTTAAGGTCCTAGCTCATGTCCAAGGCACCTAAGCCAGCTAAAAAGTCAATAACCGATACCTAAAACTTGAATTGTACTTCTTCTTACTGGCTATTACATCATCTTAGAAGCTTCATCTGTGTTCTACTATGGTGCTTTTAGTGTCTCCGAATACCGCAGTACGCGACATAGTTTTGCAGACGATAAGTACAACCGTTTCAGAGAGAAGAGCGGCCAATGTGACGATCTGGCTTTAAGTCGATTCGATAACAAATGACGAAAACGGACGGATTTCTCAGGTTTTTACTACATATGAACACTTTTCACATTCTCCCGTGCAACTCGGCTGCTAGTCCACCTTTCATGCAGAATATTAAGGTCCTAGCTCATGTCCAATGCACCGAAGCCAGCTAAAAAGTCAATAATCGATACCTAAAACATGAATTGTACTACTTCTTACTGGATATTACATCAACTTAGAATCTTCATCTGTGTTCTACTGTGGTGATTTTAGTGTCTCCGCATACCGCAGCACGTGACATAGCTTTGAAGACGATAAGTACAACCGTTTCAGAGAGAAGAGCGGCCAATGTGACGATCTGGCTTTAAGTCGATTCGATAAGAAATGACGAAAAGGGACGGATTTCTCAGGTTTTTACTACATATGAACACTTTTCACATTCTCCCCTGCAACTCGGCTGCTAGTCCTCCTTTCATGCAGAATCTTAAGGTCCTAGCTCATGTCCAAGGCACCAAAGCCAGCTAAAAAGTCAATAATCGATACCTAAAACTTGAATTGTACTACTTCTTTCTCTCTATTACATCATCTTAGAAGCTTCATCTGTGTTCTACTATGGTGCTTTTAGTGTCTCCGCATACCGCAGCACGCGACAAAGCTTTCCAGACGATAAGTACAACCGTTTCAGAGAGAAGAGCAGCCAATGTGACGATCTGGCTTTAAGTCGATTTGATAACAAATGACGAAAACGGACGGATTTCTCAGGTTTTTACTACATATGAACACATTTCACATTCTCCCGTACAACGCGGCTGCTAGACCTCCTTTCATGCAGAATCTTATGGTCCTAGCTCATGTCCAAGGCACCAAAGCCAGCTAAAAAGTCAATAATCCATACCTAAAACTTGAATTGTACTACTTCTTACTGGCTATCACATCAACTTAGAAGCTTCATCTGTGTTCTACTATGGTGCTTTTAGTGTCTCCGCATACCGGAGCACGCGACATAGCTTTGAAGACGATAAGTACAACCGTTTCAGAGAGAAGAGCGGCCAATGTGACGATCTGGCTTTAAGTCATTCGATAACAGATGACGAAAAGGGACGGATTTCTTAGGTTTTTACTACGTATGAACACTTTTCACATTGTCCCGTGCAACTCGGCTGCTAGTCCTCCTTTTGATGCAGAATCTTAAGATCCTAGCTCATGTTCAAGGCACCAAAGCCAGCTAAAAAATCAATAATCGATACCTAAAACTTGAATTGTACTACTTCTTACTGGCTATTACATCAACTTAGAAGCTTCATCTGTGTTCCACTATGGTGCTTTTAGTGTCTCCGCATACCGCAGCACGCGACATAGCTTTGAAGACGATAAGTACAACCGTTTCAGAGAGAAGAGCGGCCAATGTGACGATCTGGCTTTAAGTCGATTCGATAACAAATGACGAAAACGGACGGATTTCTCAGGTTGTTACTACTTATGAACACTTTTCACATTCTCCCGTGCAACTCGGCTTCTAGTCCTCTTTCATGCAGAATTTTAAGGTCCTAGCTCATGTCCAAGGCAGCAAAGCCAGCTAAAAAGTCAATAATCGATACCTAAAACTTGAACTGTACTACTTCTTACTGGCTATTACATCAACTTAGAAGCTTCATCTGTGTTCTACTGTGGTGGTTTTAGTGTCTCCGCCTACCGCAGCATACGACATAGCTTAGCAGACGATAAGTACAACCGTTTCAGAGAGAAGAGCGGCCAATGTGACGATCTGGCTTTAAGTCGATTCGATAACAAATGACGAAAACGGACGGATTTCTCAGGTTTTTACTACATATGAACACTTTTCACATTCTCCCATGCAACTTGGCTGCTAGTCCTCCTTTCATGCAGAATCTTAAGGTCCTAGCTCATGTCCAAGGCACCAAAGCCAGCTAAAAAGTCAATAATCGATACCTAAAACTTGAATTGTACTACTTCTTACTGGCTATTACATCAACTTAGAAGCTTCATCTATGTTCTACTATGGTGCTTTTAGTGTCTCCGCATACCGCATCACGCGACATAGCTTTGCAGACGATAAGTACAACCGTTTCAGAGAGAAGAGCGGCCAATGTGACGATCCGGCTTTAAGTCGATTCGATAACAAATGACGAAAACGGACGGATTTCTCAGGTTTTTACTACATATGAACACTTTTCACATTCTTCCGTGCAACTCGGGTGCTATTCCTCCTTTCATGCAGAATCTTAAGGTAATAGCTCATGTCCAAGGCACCAAAGCCAGCTAAAAAGTCAATAATCGATACCTAAAACTTGAATTGTACTACTTCTTACTGGCTATTACATCATCATAGAAGCTTCATCTGTGTTCTACTATGGTGCTTTTAGTGTCTCCGCATACCGCAGCACGCGATATAGCTTTGCAGACGATAAGTACAAACGTTTCAGAGAGAAGAGCGGCCAATGTGATGATCTGGCTTTAAGTCGATTCGATAACAAATGACGAAAACGGACGGATTTCTCAGGTTTTTACTACATACGATCACTTTTCACATTCTCCCGTGCAACTCGGCTGCTAGTCCTCCCTTCATGCAGAATCTTAAGGTCCTAGCTCATATCCAAGGCATCAAAGCCAGCTTAAAAGTCAATAATCGATACATTTAACTTGAATTGTACTACTTCTTACTGGCTATTACATCAACTTAGAAGTTTCATCTGTGTTCTACTATGGTGCTTGTAGTGTCTCCGCATACCGCAGCACGCGACATTGCTTTGCAGACGATAAGTACAACCGTTTCAGAGAGAAGAGCGGCCAATGTGACGATCTGGCTTTAAGTCGATTCGATAACAAATGACGAAAACGGACGGATTTCTCAGGTTTTTACTACATATGAACACTTTTCACATTCTCCCGTGCAACTCGGCTGCTACTCCTCCTTTCATCCAGAATCTTAAGGTCCAAGCTCATCTCCAAGGCACCAAAGGAAGCTACAAAGTCAATAATCGATACCTAAAACTTGAACTGTCCTACTTCTTACTGGCTATTACATCATCTTAGAAGCTTCATATGTGTTCTACTATGGTGCTTTTAGTGTCTCCGCATACCGCAGCACGCGACATAGCTTTGCAGACGATAAGTACAACCGTTTCAGAGAGAAGAGCGGCCAATGTGACGATCTGGCTTTAAGTCGATTCGATAACAAATGACGAAAACGGACGGATTTCTCAGGTTGGTTTTTACTACATATGAACACTTTTCACATTCTCCCATGCAACGCGGCTGCTAGTCCTCCTTTCATGCAGAATCTTAAGGTCCTAGTTCATGTCCAAGGCACCAAAGCCAGCTAAAAAGTCAATAAACGATAACTAAAACTTGAATTGTACTACTTCTTACTGGCTATTACATCAACTTAGAAGCTTCATCTGTGTTCTACTATGGTGCTTTTAGTTTCTCCGCATACCGCAGCACGCGACACAGCTTTGCAGACGATAATTACAACCGTTTCAGAGAGAAGAGCGGCCAATGTGACAATCAGGCTTTAAGTCGATTCGATAACAAATGACGAAAACGGACGGATTTCTCAGGTTTTTACTACATATGAACACTTTTCACATTCTCCCGTGCAACTCGGCTGCTACTCCTCCTTTCATCCAGAATCTTAAGGTCCTACCTCATCTCCAAGGCACCAAAGCCAGCTAAAAAGTCAATAATCGATACCTAAAACTTGAACTGTCCTACTTCTTACTGGCTATTACATCATCTTAGAAGCTTCATATGTGTTCTACTATGGTGCTTTTAGTGTTTCCGCATACCGCAGCACGCGACATAGCTTTGCAGACGATAATTACAACCGTTTCAGAGAGAAGAGCGGCCAATGTGACGATCTGGCTTTAAGTCGATTCGATAACAAATGACGAAAACGAACGGATTTCTCAGGTTTTTACTACATATGAACACTTTTCACATTCTCCCGTGCAACTCGGCTGCTAGTCATCCTTTCATGCAGAATCTTAAGGTCCTAGCTCATGTCCAAGGCACCAAAGCCAGCTAAAAAGTCAATAATCGATACTTAAAACTTGAATTGTACTACTTCTTACTGGCTATTACATCAACTTAGAAGCTTCATCTGTGTTCTACTATGGTGCTTTTAGTGTCTCCGCATACCGCAGCACGGGACATAGCTTTGAAGACGATAAGTACAACCGTTTCAGAGAGAAGAGCGGCCAATGTGACGATCTGGCTTTAAGTCGATTCGATAACAGATGACGAAAACGGACGGATTTCTCAGGTTTTTACTACATATGAACACTTTTCACATTCTCCCCTGCAACTCGGCTGCTAGTCCTCCTTTCATGCAGAATCTTAAGGTCCTAGCTCATGTCCAAGGCACCAAAGCCAGCTAAAAAGTCAATAATCGATACCTAAAACTTGAATTGAACTACTTCTTACTGGCTATTACATCATCTTAGAAGCTTCATCTGTTTTCTACTATGGTGCTTTTAGTGTCTCCGCATACCGCAGCACGCGACAAAGCTTTCCAGACGATAAGTACAACCGATTCAGAGAGAAGAGCAGCCGATGTGACGATCTGGCTTTAAGTCGATTTGATAACAAATGACGAAAACGGACGGATTTCTCAGGTTTTTACTACATATGAACACATTTCACATTCTCCCGTACAACGCGGCTGCTAGTCCTCCTTTCATGCAGAATCTTAAGGTCCTAGCTCATGTCCAAGGCACCAAAGCCAGCTAAAAAATCAATAATCGATACTTAAAACTTGAATTGTACTACTTCTTACTGGCTATTACATCAACCTAGAAGCTTCATCTGTGTTCTACTATGGTGCTTTTAGTGTCTCCGCATACCGCAGCACGCGACATAGCTTTGAAGACGTTAAGTACAACCGTTTCAGAGAGAAGAGCGGCCAATGTGACGATCTGGCTTTAAGTCGATTTGATAACAAATGACGAAAACGGACGGATTTCTCAGGTTTTTACTACATATGAACACATTTCACATTCTCCCGTACAACGCGGCTGCTAGTCCTCCTTTCATGCAGAATCTTAAGGTCCTAGCTCATGTCCAAGGCACCAAAGCCAGCTAAAAAGTCAATAATCGATACTTAAAACTTGAATTGTACTACTTCTTACTGGCTATTACATCAACCTAGAAGCTTCATCTGTGTTCTACTATGGTGCTTTTAGTGTCTCCGCATACCGCAGCACGCGACATAGCTTTGAAGACGATAAGTACAACCGTTTCAGAGAGAAGAGCGGCCAAGTGACGATCTGGCTTTAAGGCGATTCGATAACAAATGACGAAAACGGACGGATTTCTCAGGTTGTTACTACATATGAACACTTTTCATATTGTCCCGTGCAACTCGGCAGCTAGTCCTCTTTTCATGGAGAATCTTAAAGTCCTAGCTCATGTCCAAGGCACCAAATCCATCTAAGAAGTCGATACGATACCTTAAACTTGAATTGTACTACTTCTTACAGGCTATTACATCATCATAGAAGCTTCATATGTGTGTTCTACTATGGTGCTTTTAGTGTCTCCGCATACCGCAGCACGCGATATAGCTTTGCAGACGGTAAGTACAACCGTTTCAGAGAGAAGAGCGGCCAATGTGACGATCTGGCTTTAAGTCGATTCGATAACAAATGACGAAAACGGACGGATTTCTCAGGTTTTTACTACATATGAACACTTCTCACATTCTCCCGTGTAACTCGGCTGCTAGTCCTCCTTTCATGTAGAATCTTAAGGTCCTAGCTCATATCCAAGGCATCAAAGCCAGCTTAAAAGTCAATAATCGATACATTTAACTTCAATTGTACTACTTCTTACTGGCTATTACATCAATTTAGAAGTTTCATCTGTGTTCTACTATGGTGCTTTTAGTGTCTCCGCATACCGCAGCACGCGACATTGCTTTGCAGACGATAAGTACAACCGTTTCAGAGAGAAGAGCGGCCAATGTGACGATCTGGCTTTAAGTCGATTCGATAAAGAATGACGAAAACGGACGGATTTCTCAGGTTTTTACTACATATGAACACTTTTTACATTCTCCCGTGCAACTCGGCTGCTACTCCTCCTTTCATCCAGAATCTTAAGGTCCAAGCTCATCTCCAAGGCACCAAAGCCAGCTACAAAGTCAATAATCGATACCTAAAACTTGAACTGTCCTACTTCTTACTGGCTATTACATCATCTTAGAAGCTTCATATGTGTTCTACTATGGTGCTTTTAGTGTCTCCGCATACCGCAGCACGCGACATAGCTTTGCAGACGATAAGTACAACCGTTTCAGAGAGAAGAGCGGCCAATGTGACGATCTGGCTTTAAGTCGATTCGATAACAAATGACGAAAACGGACGGATTTCTCAGGTTGGTTTTTACTACATATGAACACTTTTCACATTCTCCCGTGCAACGCGGCTGCTAGTCCTCCTTTCATGCAGAATCTTAAGGTCCTAGTTCATGTCCAAGGCACCAAAGCCAGCTAAAAAGTCAATAAACGATACCTAAAACTTGAATTGTACTACTTCTTACTGGCTATTACATCAACTTAGAAACTTCATCTGTGTTCTACTATGGTGCTTTTAGTTTCTCCGCATACCGCAGCACGCGACACAGCTTTGCAGACGATAATTACAACCGTTTCAGAGAGAAGAGCGGCCAATGTGACAATCAGGCTTTAAGTCGATTCGATAACAAATGACGAAAACGAACGGATTTCTCAGGTTTTTACTACATATGAACACATTTCACATTCTCCCGTACAACGCGGCTGCTAGACCTCCTTTCATGCAGAATCTTATGGTCCTAGCTCATGTCCAAGGCACCAAAGCCAGCTAAAAAGTCAATAATCCATTCCTAAAACTTGAATTGTACTACTTCTTACTGGCTATCACATCAACTTAGAAGCTTCATCTGTGTTCTACTATGGTGCTTTTAGTGTCTCCGCATACCGCAGCACGCGACATAGCTTTGAAGACGATAAGTACAACCGTTTCATAGAGAAGAGCGGCCAATGTGACGATCTGGCTTTAAGTCGATTCGATAACAAATGACGAAAAGGGACGGATTTCTTAGGTTTTTACTACGTATGAACACTTTTCACATTGTCCCGTGCAACTCGGCTGCTAGTCCTCCTTTTGATGCAGAATCTTAAGATCCTAGCTCATCTTCAAGGCACCAAAGCCAGCTAAAAAATCAATAATCGATACCTAAAACTTGAATTGTACTACTTCTTACTGGCTATTACATCAACTTAGAAGCTTCATCTGTGTTCCACTATGGTGCTTTTAGTGTCTCCGCATACCGCAGCACGCGACATAGCTTTGAAGACGATAAGTACAACCGTTTCAGAGAGAAGAGCGGCCAATGTGACGATCTGGCTTTAAGTCGATTCGATAACAAATGACGAAAACGGACGGATTTCTCAGGTTGTTACTACATATGAACACTTTTCACATTCTCCCGTGCAACTCGGCTGCTAATCCTCCTTTCATGCAGATTCTTAAGGTCCTAGCTCATGTCCAAGGCATCAAAGCCAGCTTAAAAGTCAATAATCAATACCTAAAACTTGAATTGTACTACTTCTTACTGGCTATCACATCAACTTAGAAGCTTCACTGTGTCCTACTATGGTGCTTTTAGTGTCTCCGCATACCGCAGCACGCGACATAGCTTTGAAGACGATAAGTACAACCGTTTCAGAGAGAAGAGCAGCCAATGTGACGATCTGGCTTTAAGTCGATTCGATACCAAATGACGAAAACGGACGGATTTCTCAGGTTGGTTTTTACTACATATGAACACTTTTCACATTCTCCCGTGCAACTCGGCTGCTAGTCCTTTTTTCATGCAGAATCTTAAGGTCCTAGGTCATGTCCAAGTCACCAAAGCCGGCTAAGAAATGAAAATCGACAACTAAAACTTGAATTGTACTACTTCTTACTGGCTATTACATCAAATTAGAAGCTTCATCTGTGTTCTACTGTGGTGGTTTTAGTGTCTCCGCCTAACGCAGAATACGACATAGCTTTGCAGACAATTAGTACAACCGTTTCAGAGAGAAGAGCGGCCAATGTGACGATCTGGCTTTAAGTCGATTCGATAACAAATGACGAAAACGGACGGATTTCTCAGGTTTTTACTACATATGAACACTTTTCACATTCTCCCATGCAACTCGGCTGCTAGTCCTCCTTTCATGCAGAATCTTAAGGTCCTAGCTCATGTCCAAGGCACCAAAGCCAGCTAAAAAGTCAATAATCGATACCTAAAACTTGAATTGTACTACTTCTTACTGGCTATTACATCAACTTAGAAGCTTCATCTATGTTCTACTATGGTGCTTTTAGTGTCTCCGCATACCGCATCACGCGACATAGCTTCGCAGACGATAAGTACAACCGTTTCAGAGAGAAGAGCGGCCAATGTGACGATCCGGCTTTAAGTCGATTCGATAACAAATGACGCAAACGGACGGATTTCTCAGGTTTTTACTACATATGAACACTTTTCACATTCTTCCGTTCAACTCGGCTGCTATTCCTCCTTTCATGCAGAATCTTAAGGTAATAGCTCATGTCCAAGGCACCAAAGCCAGCTAAAAAGTCAATAAACGATACCTAAAACTTGAATTGTACTACTTCTTACTGGCTATTACATCATCATAGAAGCTTCATCTGTGTTCTACTATGGTGCCTTTAGTGTCTCCGCATACCGCAGCACGCGACATAGCTTTGCAGACGATAAATACAAACGTTTCAGAGAGAAGAGCGGCCAATGTGATGATCTGGCTTTAAGTCGATTCGATAACAAATGACGAAAACGGACGGATTTCTCAGGTTTTTACTACATATGAACACTTCTCACATTCTCCCGTGCAACTCGGCTGCTAGTCCTCCTTTCATGTAGAATCTTAAGGTCCTAGCTCATATCCAAGGCATCAAAGCCAGCTTAAAAGTCAATAATCGATACATTTAACTTGAATTGTACTACTTCTTACTGGCTATTACATCAACTTAGAAGTTTCATCTGTGTTCTACTATGGTGCTTTTAGTGTCTCCGCATACCGCAGCACGCGACATTGCTTTGCAGACGATAAGTACAACCGTTTCAGAGAGAAGAGCGGCCAATGTGACGATCTGGCTTTAAGTCGATTCGATAACAAATGACGAAAACGGACGGATTTCTCAGGTTTTTACTACATATGAACACTTTTTACATTCTCCCGTGCAACTCGGTTGCTACCCCTCCTTTCATCCAGAATCTTAAGGTCCAAGCTCATCTCCAAGGCACCAAAGCCAGCTACAAAGTCAATAATCGATACCTAAAACTTGAACTGTCCTACTTCTTACTGGCTATTACATCATCTTAGAAGCTTCATATGTGTTCTACTATGGTGCTTTTAGTGTCTCCGCATACCGCAGCACGCGACATAGCTTTGCAGACGATAAGTACAACCGTTTCAGAGAGAAGAGCGGCCAATGTGACGATCTGGCATTAAGTCGATTCGATAACAAATGACGAAAACGGACGGATTTCTCAGGTTGGTTTTTACTACATATGAACACTTTTCACATTCTCCCGTGCAACGCGGCTGCTAGTCCTCCTTTCATGCAGAATCTTAAGGTCCTAGTTCATGTCCAAGGCACCAAAGCCAGCTAAAAAGTCAATAAACGATACCTAAAACTTGAATTGTACTACTTCTTACTGGCTATTACATCAACTTAGAGGCTTCATCTGTGTTCTACTATGGTGTTTTTAGTTTCTCCGCATACCGCAGCACGCGACACAGCTTTGCAGACGATAATTACAACCGTTTCAGAGAGAAGAGCGGCCAATGTGACAATCAGGCTTTAAGTCGATTCGATAACAAATGACGAAAACGGACGGATTTCTCAGGTTTTTACTACATATGAACACTTTTCACATTCTCCCCTGCAACTCGGCTGCAACTCCTCCTTTCATCCAGAATATTAAGGTCCTACCTCATCTCCAAGGCACCAAAGCCAGCTAAAAAGTCAATAATCGATACCTAAAACTTGAACTGTCCTACTTCTTACTGGCTATTACATCATCTTAGAAGCTTCATATGTGTTCTACTATGGTGCATTTAGTGTTTCCGCATACCGCAGCACGCGACATAGCTTTGCAGACGATAAGTACAACCGTTTCAGAGAGAAGAGCGGCCAATGTGACGATCTGGCTTTAAGTCGATTCGATAACAAATGACGAAAACGGACGGATTTCTCAGGTTTTTACTACATATGAACACTTTTCACATTCTCCCGTGCAACTCGGCTGCTAGTCCTCCTTTCATGCAAAATCTTAAGGTCCTAGCTCATGTCCAAGGCACCAAAGCCAGCTAAAAAGTCAATAATCGATACTTAAAACTTGAATTGTACTACTTCTTACTGGCTATTACATCAACTTAGAAGCTTCATCTGTGTTAAACTATGGTGCTTTTAGTGTCTCCGCATACCGCAGCACGCGACATAGCTTTGCAGACGATAAGTACAACCGTTTCAGAGAGAAGAGCGGCCAATGTGACGATCTGGCTTTAAGTCGATTCGATAACAAATGACGAAAACGGACGGATTTCTCAGGTTGTTACTACATATGAACACTTTTCATATTGTCCCGTGCAACTCGGCAGCTAGTCCTCTTTTCATGGAGAATCTTAAAGTCCTAGCTCATGTCCAAGGCACCAAATCCATCTAAGAAGTCGATACGATACCTTAAACTTAAATTGTACTACTTCTTACTGGCTATTACATCATCATAGAAGCTTCATATGTGTTCTACTATGGTGCTTTTAGTGTCTCCGCATACCGCAGCACGCGACATAGCTTTGCAGACGGTAAGTACAACCGTTTCAGAGAGAAGAGCGGCCAATGTGATGATCTGGCTTTAAGTCGATTCGATAACAAATGACGAAAACGGACGGATTTCTCAGGTTTTTACTACATATGAACACTTCTCACATTCTCCCGTGCAACTCGGCTGCTAGTCCTCCTTTCATGTAGAATCTTAAGGTCCTAGCTCATATCCAAGGCATCAAAGCCAGCTTAAAAGTCAATAATCGATACATTTAACTTGAATTGTACTACTTGTTACTGGCTATTACATCAACTTAGAAGTTTCATCTGTGTTCTACTATGGTGCCTTTAGTGTCTCCGCATACCGCAGCACGCGACATTGCTTTGCAGACGATAAGTACAACCGTTTCAGAGAGAAGAGCGGCCAATGTGACGATCTGGCTTTAAGTCGATTCGATAACAAATGACGAAAACGGACGGATTTCTCAGGTTTTTACTACATATGAACACTTTTCACATTCTCCCGTGCAACTCGGCTGCTACTCCTCCTTTCATCCAGAATCTTAAGGTCCAAGCTCATCTCCAAGGCACCAAAGCCAGCTAAAAAGTCAATAATCGATACCTAAAACTTGAATTGTACTACTTCTTACTGGCTATTACATCAACTTAGAAGCTTCATCTGTGTTCTACTATGGTGCTTTTAGTTTCTCCGCATACCGCAGCGCGCGACACAGCTTTGCAGACGATAATTACAACCGTTTCAGAGAGAAGAGCGGCCAATGTGATGATCTGGCTTTAAGTCGATTCGATAACAAATGACGAAAACGGACGGATTTCTCAGGTTTTTACTACATATGAACACTTTTCACATTCTCCCGTGCAACTCGGCTGCTACTCCTCCTTTCATCCAGAATCTTAAGGTCCTAACTCATCTCCAAGGCACCAAAGCCAGCTAAAAAGTCAATAATCGATACCTAAAACTTGAACTGTCCTACTTCTTACTGGCTATTACATCATATTAGAAGCTTCATATGTGTTCTACTATGGTGCTTTTAGTGTTTTCGCATAACGCAGCACGCGACATAGCTTTGAAGACGATAAGAACAACCGTTTCAGAGAGAAGAGCGGCCAATGTGACGATCTGGCTTTAAGTCGATTCGATAACAAATGACGAAAACGAACGGATTTCTCAGGTTTTTACTACATATGAACACTTTACACATTGTCCCGTGCAACTCGGCTGCTAGTCCTCCTGCATGTAAAATCTTAAGTTCCTAGCTCATGTCCAAGGCACCAAACAAGGGTAAAAAGTCAATAACCGATTCCTAAAACTTGAATTGAACTATTTCTTACTGGCTATTACATCATCTTAGAAGCTACATCTGTGTTCTACTATGGTGCTTTTAGTGTCTCCGAATACCGCAGTACGCGACATAGTTTTGCAGACGATAAATACAACCGTTTCAGAGAGCAGAGCGGCCAATGTGACGATTTGGCTTTAAGTCGATTCTATAAAAATGACGAAAACGGACGGATTTCTCAGGTTTTTACTCTATTTGAACACTTTTCACATTCTCCCGTGCAACTCGGCTGCTTGTCCTCCTTTCATGCAGAATCTTAAGGTCCTAGCTCATGTCCAAGGCACCAAAGCCAGCTAAAAAGTCAATAATCGATACCTAAAGCTTGAATTGTACTACTTCTTACTGGCTATTACATCAACTTAGAAGCTTCATCTGTGTTCTACTATGGTGCTTTTAGTGTCTCCGCATATCGCAGCACGCGACATAGCATTGCAGACGATAAATACAACCGTTTCCGAGAGAAGAGCGGCCAATGTGACAATCTGGCTTTAAGTCGATTCGATAACAAATGACGAAAACGGACGGATTTCTCAGGTTTTTACTAGATATGAACACTTTTCAAATTCTCCCGGGCAACTCGGCTGCTAGTCCTCCTTTCATGCAGAATCTTAAGGTCCTAGCTCATGTCCAAGGCATCAAAGCCAGCTAAAAAGTCAATAATCGATACCTAAAACTTGAATTGTACTACTTCTTACTGGCTATTACATCAACTTAGAAGCTTCATCTGTGTTCCACTAGGGTGATTTTAGTGTCCCCGCATGCCGCAGCACGCGACATGGCTTTGCAGACGATAAGTACAACCGTTTCAGAGAGAAGAGCGGCCAATGTGACGATCTGGCTTTAAGTCGATTCAATAACAAATGACGAAAACGGACGGATTTCTCAGGTTTTTACTACATATAAACACTTTTCACATTCTCCTGTGTAACTCGGCTGCTTGTCCTCCTTTCATGCAGAATCTTAAGGTCCTAGCTCATGTCCAAGGCACCAAAGCCAGCTAAAACGTCAATAATCGATACCTAAAGCTTGAATTGTACTACTTCTTACTGGCTATTACATCAACTTAGAAGCTTCATCTGTGTTCTACTATGGTGTTTTTAGTGTCCCCGAATACCGCAGTACGCGACATAGCTTTGCAGACGATAAGTACAACCGTTTCAGAGATAAGAGCGGCCAATGTGACGATCTGGCTTTAAGTCGATTCGATAACAAATGACGAAAACGGACGGATTTCTCAGGTTGGTTTTTACTACATATGAACACTTTTCACCTTCTCCCGTGCAACGCGGCTGCTAGTCCTCCTTTCATGCAGAATCTTAAGGTCCTAGTTCATGTCCAAGGCACCAAAGCCAGCTAAAAAGTCAATAAACGATACCTAAAACTTGAATTGTACTACATCTTACTGGCTATTACATCAACTTAGAAGCTTCATCTGTGTTCTACTATGGTGCTTTTAGTTTCTCCGCATACCGCAGCACGCGACACAGCTTTGCAGACGATAATTACAACCGTTTCAGAGAGAAGAGCGGCCAATGTGACAATCAGGCTTTAAGTCGATTCGATAACAAATGACGAAAACGGACGGATTTCTCAGGTTTTTACTACATATGAACACTTTTCACATTCTCCCGTGCAACTCGGCTACTACTCCTCCTTTCATCCAGAATCTTAAGGTCCTACCTCATCTCCAAGGCACCAAAGCCAGCTAAGAAGTCAATAATCGATACCTAAAACTTGAACTGTCCTACTTCTTACTGGCTATTACATCATCTTAGAAGCCTCATATGTATTCTACTATGGTGCTTTTAGTGTCTCCGCATATCGCAGCACGCGACATAGCATTGCAGACGATAAATACAACCGTTTCAGAGAGAAGAGCGGCCAATGTGACGATCTGGCTTTAAGTCGATTCGATAACAAATGACGAAAACGGACGGATTTCTCAGGTTTTTACTACATATGAACACTTTTCAAATTCTCCCGGGCAACTCGGCTGCTAGTCCTCCTTTCATGCAGAATCTTAAGGTCCTAGCTCATGTCCAAGGCTCCAAGGCCAGCTAAAAAGTCAATAATCAGTAGCTAAAACTTGAATTGTATTACATCTTACTGGCTATTACATCAACTTAGAAGCTTCATCTGTGTTCTACTATGGTGCTTTTAGTGTCTCCGCATACCGCAGCATGCGACATAGCTTTGCAGACGATAAGTACAACCGTTTCGGAGGGAAGAGCAGCCAATGTGACGATCTGGCTTTAAGTCGATTCGATAACAAATTACGAAAACGGACGGATTTCTCAGGTTTTTACTACATATGAACACTTTTCACATTCTCCCGTGCAACTCGGCTGCTACTCCTCCTTTCATCCAGAATCTTAAGGTCCTAACTCATCTCCAAGGCACCAAAGCCAGCTAAAAAGTCAATAATCGATACCTAAAACTTGAACTGTCCTACTTCTTACTGGCTATTACATCATCTTAGAAGCTTCATATGTGTTCTACTATGGTGCTTTTAGTGTTTTCGCATAACGCAGCACGCGACATAGCTTTGAAGACGATAAGAACAACCGTTTCAGAGAGAAGAGCGGCCAATGTGACGATCTGGCTTTAAGTCGATTCGATAACAAATGACGAAAACGAACGGATTTCTCAGGTTTTTACTACATATGAACACTTTACACATTGTCCCGTGCAACTCGGCTGCTAGTCCTCCTGCATGTAAAATCTTAAGTTCCTAGCTCATGTCCAAGGCACCAAACAAGGGTAAAAAGTCAATAACCGATTCCTAAAACTTGAATTGAACTATTTCTTACTGGCTATTACATCATCTTAGAAGCTACATCTGTGTTCTACTATGGTGCTTTTAGTGTCTCCGAGTACCGCAGTACGCGACATAGTTTTGCAGACGATAAATACAACCGTTTCAGAGAGCAGAGCGGCCAATGTGACGATTTGGCTTTAAGTCGATTCGATAAAAATGACGAAAACGGACGGATTTCTCAGGTTTTTACTCTATTTGAACACTTTTCACATTCTCCCGTGCAACTCGGCTGCTTGTCCTCCTTTCATGCAGAATCTTAAGGTCCTAGCTCATGTCCAAGGCACCAAAGTCAAGCTAAAAAGTCAATAATCGATACCTAAAGCTTGAATTGTACTACTTCTTACTGGCTATTACATCAACTTAGAAGCTTCATCTGTGTTCTACTATGGTGCTTTTAGTGTCTCCGCATATCGCAGCACGCGACATAGCATTGCAGACGATAAATACAACCGTTTCAGAGAGAAGAGCGGCCAATGTGACAATCTGGCTTTAAGTCGATTCGATAACAAATGACGAAAACGGACGGATTTCTCAGGTTTTTACTACATATGAACACTTTTCAAATTCTCCCGGGCAACTCGGCTGCTAGTCCTTTTTTCATGCAGAATCTTAAGGTCC
This sequence comes from Schistocerca gregaria, assembly GCF_023897955.1. NCBI lineage: Eukaryota > Metazoa > Arthropoda > Insecta > Orthoptera > Acrididae > Schistocerca > Schistocerca gregaria. The sequence goes on along the minus strand of NW_026061812.1, from coordinate 5,195,558 downwards.
TAGCTCATGTCCAAGGCATCAAAGCCAGCTAAAAAGTCAATAATCGATACCTAAAACTTGAATTGTACTACTTCTTACTGGCTATTACATCAACTTAGAAGCTTCATCTGTGTTCCACTAGGGTGATTTTAGTGTCCCCGCATGCCGCAGCACGCGACATGGCTTTGCAGACGATAAGTACAACCGTTTCAGAGAGAAGAGCGGCCAATGTGACGATCTGGCTTTAAGTCGATTCGATAACAAATGACGAAAACGGACGGATTTCTCAGGTTTTTACTACATATAAACACTTTTCACATTCTCCTGTGTAACTCGGCTGCTTGTCCTCCTTTCATGCAGAATCTTAAGGTCCTAGCTCATGTCCAAGGCACCAAAGCCAGCTAAAACGTCAATAATCGATACCTAAAGCTTGAATTGTACTACTTCTTACTGGCTATTACATCATCTTAGAAGCTTCATATGTATTCTACTATGGTGCTTTTAGTGTCTCCGCATATCGCAGCACGCGACATAGCATTGCAGACGATAAATACAACCGTTTCAGAGAGAAGAGCGGCCAATGTGACAATCTGGCTTTAAGTCGATTCGATAACAAATGACGAAAACGGACGGATTTCTCAGGTTTTTACTACATATGAACACTTTTCAAATTCTCCCGGGCAACTCGGCTGCTAGTCCTCCTTTCATGCAGAATCTTAAGGTCCTAGCTCATGTCCAAGGCTCCAAGGCCAGCTAAAAAGTCAATAATCAGTAGCTAAAACTTGAATTGTATTACATCTTACTGGCTATTACATCAACTTAGAAGCTTCATCTGTGTTCTACTATGGTGCTTTTAGTGTCTCCGCATACCGCAGCATGCGACATAGCTTTGCAGACGATAAGTACAACCGTTTCGTAGGGAAGAGCAGCCAATGTGACGATCTGGCTTTAAGTCGATTCGATAACAAATGACGAAAACGGACGGATTTCTCAGGTTTTTACTACATATAAACACTTTTCACATTCTCCTGTGTAACTCGGCGGCTAGTCCACTTTTCATGCAGAATCTTAAGGTCCTAGCTCATGTCCAAGGCACCAAAGCCAGCTAAAAAGTCAATAATCAGTAACTAAAACTTGAATTGTACTGCTTCTTACTGGCTATTACATCAACTTTGAAGTGTTATCTGTGTTCTACTACGGTGCTTTTAGTGTCTCTGCATAGCGCAGCACGCGACATAGCTCTGCACACGATAAGTACATCCGTTTCAGAGAGAAGAGTGGCCAATGTGACGATCTGGCTTTAAGTCGATTCGATAACAAATGACGAAAACGGACGGATTTCTCAGGTTTTTACTACATATGAACACTTTTCACATTCTCCCGTGCAACTCGGCTGCTAGTCCTCCTTTCATGCCGAATCTTAAGGTCCTAGCTCATGTCCAAGGCACCAAAGCCAGCTAAAAAGTCAATAATCGATACCTAAAACTTGAAGTGTACTACTTCTTACTGGCTATTACATCAACTTAGAAGCTTCATCTGTGTTCTACTATGGTGCTTTTAGTGTCTCCGCATACCGCATCACGCGACAAAGCTTTGCAGACGATAAGTACAACCGTTCCAGAGAGAAGAGCAGCCAATGTGACGATCTGGCTTTAAGTCGATTCGATAACAAATGAGGAAAACGGACGGATTTCTCAGGTTTTTACTACATATGAACACTTTTCACATTCTCCCGTGCAACTCGGCTGCTAGTCCTCCTTCCATGCAGAATCTTAAGGTAACACCTCATGTCCAAGGCACCAAAGCCAGCTAAAAAGTCAATAATCGATACCTAAAACTTGAATTGTACTACTTCTTACTGGCTATTACATCTTCATAGAAGCTTCATCTGTGTTCTACTATGGTGCTTTTAGTGTCTCCGCATACCGCAGCACGTGACATAGCTTTGCAGACGATAAGTACAACCGTTTCAGAGAGAAGAGCGGCCAATGTGACGATCTGGCGAGTCGATAACAATTGTCGAAAACGGACGGATTTCTCAGGTTTTTAATACATATGAACACTTTTCAAATTCTCCCGTGCAACTCGGCTGCTAGTCCTCCTTTCATGCAGAATCTTAAGGTCCTAGCCCATGTCCAAGGCATCAAAGCCAGCTAAAAAGTCAATAATCGATACCTAAAACTTGAATTGTACTAGTTCTTACTGGCTATTACATCAACTTAGAAGCTTCATCTGTGTTCCAATATGGTGCTTTTAGTGTCTCCGTATACCGCAGCACGCGACATAGCTTTGCAGACGATAAGTACAACCGTTTCAGAGAGGAGAGCGGCCAATGTGACGATCTGGCTTTAAGTCGATTCGATAACAAATGACGAAAACGGACGGATTTCTCAGGTTTTTACTACATATGAACACTTTTCACATTCTCCTGTGCAACTCGGCTGCTAGTCCTCCTTTCATGCAGAATCTTAAGGTAATAGCTCATGTCCATGGCACCAAAACCAGCTAAAAGTCAATAATCAGAAGCTAAAACTTGAATTGTACTACATCTTACTGGCTATTACATCAACTTAGAAGCTTCATCTGTGTTCTAGTATGGTGATTTTAGTGTCCCCGCATACCGCAGCACGCGACATAGCTTTGCAGACGATAAGTACAACCGTTTCAGAGAGAAGAGCGGCCAGTGTGACGATTTGGCTTTAAGTCGATTCGATAACAAATGACCAAAACGGACGGATTTCTCAGGATTATACTACATATGAACACTTTTCACATTCTCCTGTGCAACTCGGCTGCTAGTCCTCCTTTCAGGCAGAATCTTAAGGTCCTGGCCCGTGTCCAAGGCTCCAAAGCCAGCTAAAAAGTCAATAATCAGTAGCTAAAACTTGAATTGAACTACATCTTACTGGCTATTACATCAACTTAGAAGCTTCATCGGTGTTTTACTATTTTGGTTTTACTGTCTCCGTATACCGCAGCATGCGACATAGCTTTACAGACGATAAGTACAACCGTTTCAGAGAGAAGAGTGGCCAGTGTGACGATCTGGCTTTAAGTCGATACGATAACAAATGACAAAAACGGACGGATTTCTCAGGTTTTTACTACATATGAACACTTTTCACATTCTCCCGTGCAACTCGGCTGTTAGTCCTCCTTTCATGCAGAATCTTCAGGTCCTAGCTCATGTCCAAGGCACCAAAGCCAGCTAAAAAGTCAATAATCGATATCTAAAACGTGAATTGTACTACTTCTTACTGGGTATTACATCAACTTACAAGCTTCATCTGTGTTCTACTATGGTGCTTTTAGTTTCTCCGCATACCGCAGCACGCGACGTAGCTCTGCAGACGATAAGTACATCCGTTTCAGAGAGGAGAGCGGCCAATGTGACAATCAGGCTTAAGTCGATACGATAACAAATGACGTAAACGGACGGATTTCTCAGGTTTTTACTACATATGATCACTTTTCAAATTCTCCCGTGCAACTCGGATGCTAGTCCTCCTTTCATGCAGAATCTTAAGGTCCTAGCTGATGTCCAAGGCGTCAAAGCCAGCTAAAAAGTCAATAATCGATACCTAAAACTTGAATTGTACTACTTCTTACTGGCTATTACATCAACTTAGAAGCTTCATCTGTGTTCCACTATGGTGCTTTTAGTGTCTCCGCATACCGCAGCACGCGACACAGCTTTGCAGACGATAAGTACAACCGTTTCAGAGAGGAGAGCGGCCAATGTGACGATCTGGCTTTAAGTCGATTCGATAACAATTGACGAAAACGGACGGATTTCTCAGGTTTTTACTACATATGAACACTTTACACATTCTCCCGTGCAGCTCGTCTGCTAGTCCTCCTGAATGTAAAATCTTAAGTTCCTAGCTCATGTCCAAGGCACCAAACAATTGTAAAAAGTCAATAACCGACTCCTAAAACTTGAATGGTACTATTTCTTACTGGCTATTACATCATCTTAGAAGCTACATCTGTGTTCTACTATGGTGCTTTTAGTGTCTCCGAATACCGCAGTACGCAACATAGCTTTGCAGACGATAAGTACAACCGTTTCAGAGAGCAGAGCGGCCAATGTGACGATTTGGCTTGAAGTCGATTCGATGAAAATGACGAAAACGGACGGATTTCTCAGGTTTTTACTACATATGAACACTTTTCAAATTCTCCCGTGCAACTCGGCTGCTAGTCCTACTGTCATGCAGAATCTTAAGGTAATAGCTCATGTCCAAGGCACCAAAGCCAGCTAAGAAGTCAATAATCGATACCTAAAACTTGAATTGTACTACTTCTTACTGGCTATTACATCAACTTAGAAGCTTCATCTGTGTTCTACTATGTTGCTTTTAGTGTCTCCGCATACCGCAGCACGCGACATAGCTTTGTAGACGATAAGTACAACCGTTTCAGAGAGAAGAGCGGCCAATGTGACGATCTGGCTTTAAGTCGATTCGATAACAAATGACGAAAACGGACCGATTTCTCAGGTTTTTACTACATATGAACACTTTTCAAATTCTTCCGTGCAACTCGGCTGCTAGTCCTCCTTTCATGCAGAATCTTAAGGTCCTAGCCCATGTCCAAGGCATCAAAGCCAGCTAAAAAGTCAATAATCGATACCTAAAACTTGAATTGTACTAGTTCTTACTGGCTATTACATCAACTTAGAAGCTTCATCTGTGTTCCAATATGGTGCTTTTAGTGTCTCCGCATACCGCAGCACGCGACATAGCTTTGTAAACGATAAGTACAACCGTTTCAGAGAGGAGAGCGGCCAATGTGACGATCTGGCTTTAAGTCGATTCGATAACAAATGACGAAAACGGACGGATTTCTCAGGTTTTTACTACATATGAACACTTTTCACATTCTCCCGTGCAACTCGGCTGCTAGTCCTCCTTTCATGCAGAATCTTAAGGTAATAGCTCATGTCCAAGCACCAAAGCCAGCTAAGAAGTCAATAATCAGAAGGTAAAACTTGAATTGTACTACATCTTACTGGCTATTACATCAACTTAGAAGCTTCATCGGTGTTCTACTATAGTGCTTTTAGTGTCTCCGCATACCGCAGCATGCGACATAGCTTTGCAGACGATAAGTACAACCGTTTCGGAGGGAAGAGCGGCCAATGTGACGATCTGGCTTTAAGTCGATTCGACAACAAATGACGAAAACGGACGGATTTCTCAGGTTTTTACTACATATGAACACTTTTCACAATCTCCCGTGCAACTCGGCTGCTAGACCTCCTTTCATGCAGAACCTTAAGGTAATAGCTCATTTCCAAGGCACCAAAGCCAACTAAGAAGTCAAAAATCGATACCTAAAACTTGAATTGTACTCCTTCTTACTGGCTATTACATCAACTTAGAAGCTTCATCTGTGTTCTAGTATGGTGATTTTAGTGTCCCCGCATACCGCAGCACGCGACATAGCTTTACAGACGATAAGGACAACCGTTTCAGAGAGAAGAGCGGCCAATGTGACGATTTGGCTTTAAGTCGATTCGATAACAAATGACCAAAACGGACGGTTTTCTCAGGTTTTTACTACATATGAACACTTTTCACATTCTCCTGTGCAACTCGGCTGCTAGTCCTCCTTTCATGCAGAATCTTAAGGTCCTAGCCCATGTCCAAGGCTCCAAAGCCAGCTAAAAAGTCAATAATCTGTAGCTACAACTTGAATTGTACTACAACTTACTGGCTATTACATCAACTTAGAAGCTTCATCGGTGTTTTACTATGGTGCTTTTAGTGTCTCCGCATACCGCAGCATGCGACATAGCTTTGCAGACGATAAGTACAACCGTTTCAGAGAGAAGAGTGGCCAGTGTGACGATCTGGCTTTAAGTCGATACGATAACAAATGACAAAAACGGACGGATTTCTCACGTTTTTACTACATATAAACACTTTTCACATTCTCCCGTGCAACTCGGCTGTTAGTCCTCTTTTCATGCAGAATCTTAAGGTCCTAGCTCATGTCCAAGGCACCAAAGCCAGCTAAAAAGTCAATAATCGATACCTAAAACTTGAATTGTACTACTTCTTACTGGCTATTACATCAACTTAGAAGCTTCATCTGTGTTCTACTATGGTGCTTTTAGTTTCTCCGCATACCGCAGCACGCGACACAGCTTTGCAGACGATAAGTACAACCGTTTCAGGGAGAAGAGCGGCCAATGTGACAATCAGGCTTTAAGTCGACTCGATAACAAATGACGTAAACGGACGGATTTCTCAGGTTTTTACTACATATGAACACTTTTCAAATTCTCCCGTGCAACTCGGATGCTAGTCCTCATTTCATGCAGAATCTTAAGGTCCTAGCTGATGTCCAAGGCGTCAAAGCCAGCTAAAAAGTCAATAATCGATACCTAAAACTTGAATTGTACTACTTCTTACTGGCTATTACATCAACTTAGAAGCTTCATCTGTGTTCCACTATGGTGCTTTTAGTGTCTCCGCATACCGCAGCACGAGACATAGCTTTGCAGACGATAAGTACAACCGTTTCAGAGAGCAGAGCGGCCAATGTGACGATTTGGCTTTAAGTCGATTCGATAAAAATGACGAAAACGGACGGATTTCTCAGGTTTTTACTACATATGAACACTTTTCAAATTCTCCCGTGCAACTCGGCTGCTAGTCCTACTTTCATGCAGAATCTTAAGGTAATAGCTCATGTCCAAGGCACCAAAGCCAGCTAAGAAGTCAATAATCGATACCTAAAACTTGAATTGTACTACTTCTTACTGGCTATTACATCAACTTAGAAGCTTCATCTGTGTTCTACTATGGTGCTTTTAGTGTCTCCGCATACCGCAGCACGCGACATAGCTTTGTAGACGATAAGTACAACCGTTTCAGAGAGAAGAGCGGCCAATGTGACGATCTGGCTTTAAGTCGATTCGATAACAAATGACGAAAACGGACCGATTTCTCAGGTTTTTACTACATATGAACACTTTTCAAATTCTCCCGTGCAACTCGGCTGCTAGTCCTCCTTTCATGCAGAATCTTAAGGTCCTAGCCCATGTCCAAGGCATCAAAGCCAGCTAAAAAGTCAATAATCGATACCTAAAACTTGGAATGTACTAGTTCTTACTGGCTATTACATCAACTTAGAAGCTTCATCTGTGTTCCAATATGGTGCTTTTAGTGTCTCCGCATACCGCAGCACGCGACATAGCTTTGCAGACGATAAGTACAACCGTTTCAGAGAGGAGAGCGGCCAATGTGACGATCTGGCTTTAAGTCGATTCGATAACAAATGACGAAAACGGACGGATTTCTCAGGTTTTTACTACATATGAACACTTTTCACATTCTCCCGTGCAACTCGGCTGCTAGTCCTCCTTTCATGCAGAATCTTAAGGTAATAGCTCATGTCCAAGCACCAAAGCCAGCTAAGAAGTCAATAATCAGAAGCTAAAACTTGAATTGTACTACATCTTACTGGCTATTACATCAACTTAGAAGCTTCATCGGTGTTCTACTATAGTGCTTTTAGTGTCTCCGCATACCGCAGCATGCGACATAGCTTTGCAGACGATAAGTACAACCGTTTCGGAGGGAAGAGCGGCCAATGTGACGATCTGGCTTTAAGTCGATTCGACAACAAATGACGAAAACGGACGGATTTCTCAGGTTTTTACTACATATGAACACTTTTCACAATCTCCCGTGCAACTCGGCTGCTAGACCTCCTTTCATGCAGAACCTTAAGATAATAGCTCATTTCCAAGGCACCAAAGCCAACTAAGAAGTCAAAAATCGATACCTAAAACTTGAATTGTACTCCTTCTTACTGGCTATTACATCAACTTAGAAGCTTCATCTGTGTTCTAGTATGGTGATTTTAGTGTCCCCGCATACCGCAGCACGCGACATAGCTTTACAGACGATAAGGACAACCGTTTCAGAGAGAAGAGCGGCCAATGTGACGAATTGGCTTTAAGTCGATTCGATAACAAATGACCAAAACGGACGGTTTTCTCAGGTTTTTACTACATATGAACACTTTTCACATTCTCCTGTGCAACTCGGCTGCTAGTCCTCCTTTCATGCAGAATCTTAAGGTCCTAGCCCATGTCCAAGGCTCCAAAGCCAGCTAAAAAGTCAATAATCTGTAGCTACAACTTGAATTGTACTACAACTTACTGGCTATTACATCAACTTAGAAGCTTCATCGGTGTTTTACTATGGTGCTTTTAGTGTCTAAGCAATCCGCAGCATGCGACATAGCTTTGCAGACGATAAGTACAACCGTTTCAGAGAGAAGAGTGGCCAGTGTGACGATCTGGCTTTAAGTCGATACGATAACAAATGACAAAAACGGACGGATTTCTCACGTTTTTACTACATATAAACACTTTTCACATTCTCCCGTGCAACTCGGCTGTTAGTCCTCTTTTCATGCAGAATCTTAAGGTCCTAGCTCATGTCCAAGGCACCAAAGCCAGCTAAAAAGTCAATAATCGATACCTAAAACTTGAATTGTACTACTTCTTACTGGCTATTACATCAACTTAGAAGCTTCATCTGTGTTCTACTATGGTGCTTTTAGTTTCTCCGCATACCGCAGCACGCGACACAGCTTTGCAGACGATAAGTACAACCGTTTCAGGGAGAAGAGCGGCCAATGTGACAATCAGGCTTTAAGTCGACTCGATAACAAATGACGTAAACGGACGGATTTCTCAGGTTTTTACTACATATGAACACTTTTCAAATTCTCCCGTGCAACTCGGATGCTAGTCCTCATTTCATGCAGAATCTTAAGGTCCTAGCTGATGTCCAAGGCGTCAAAGCCAGCTAAAAAGTCAATAATCGATACCTAAAACTTGAATTGTACTACTTCTTACTGGCTATTACATCAACTTAGAAGCTTCATCTGTGTTCCACTATGGTGCTTGTAGTGTCTCCGCATACCGCAGCACGAGACATAGCTTTGCAGACGATAAGTACAACCGTTTCAGAGAGGAGAGCGGCCAATGTGACGATCTGGCTTTAAGTCGATTCGATAACAATTGACGAAAACGGACGGATTTCTCAGGTATTTACTACATATGAACACTTTTCACATTCTCCCGTGCAACTCGGCTGCTAGTCCTCCTTTCATGCAGAATCATAAGGTAACAGCTCATGTCCAAGGCACCAAAGCCAGCTAAAAAGTCAATAATCGATACCTAAAACTTGAATTGTACTACTTCTTACTGGCTATTACATCAACTTAGAAGCTTCATCTGTGTTCCACTATGGTGCTTTTAGTGTCTCCGCATACCGCAGCACGCGACACAGCTTTGCAGACGATAAGTACAACCGTTTCAGAGAGGAGAGCGGCCAATGTGACGATCTGGCTTTAAGTCGATTCGATAACAATTGACGAAAACGGACGGATTTCTCAGGTTTTTACTACATATGAACACTTTACACATTCTCCCGTGCAACTCGTCAGCTAGTCCTCCTGCATGTAAAATCTTAAGTTCCTAGCTCATGTCCAAGGCACCAAACAAGGGTAAAAAGTCAATAACCGACTCCTAAAACTTGAATGGTACTATTTCTTACTGGCTATTACATCATCTTAGAAGCTACATCTGTGTTCTACTATGGTGCTTTTAGTGTCTCCGAATACCGCAGTACGCAACATAGCTTTGCAGACGATAAGTACAACCGTTTCAGAGAGCAGAGCGGCCAATGTGACGATTTGGCTTTAATTCGATTCGATAAAAATGACGAAAACGGACGGATTTCTCAGGTTTTTACTACATATGAACACTTTTCAAATTCTCCCGTGCAACTCGGCTGCTAGTCCTACTTTCATGCAGAATCTTAAGGTAATAGCTCATGTCCAAGGCACCAAAGCCAGCTAAGAAGTCAATAATCGATACCTAAAACTTGAATTGTACTACTTCTTACTGGCTATTACATCAACTTAGAAGCTTCATCTGTGTTCTACTATGGTGCTTTTAGTGTCTCCGCATACCGCAGCACGCGACACAGCTTTGCAGACGATAAGTACAACCGTTTCAGAGAGAAGAGCGGCCAATGTGACAATCAGGCTTAAGTCGATACGATAACAAATGACGTAAACGGACGGATTTCTCAGGTTTTTACTACATATGATCACTTTTCAAATTCTCCCGTGCAACTCGGATGCTAGTCCTCCTTTCATGCAGAATCTTAAGGTCCTAGCTGATGTCCAAGGCGTCAAAGCCAGCTAAAAAGTCAATAATCGATACCTAAAACTTGAATTGTACTACTTCTTACTGGCTATTACATCAACTTAGAAGCTTCATCTGTGTTCCACTATGGTGCTTTTAGTGACTCCGCATACCGCAGCACGCGACACAGCTTTGCAGACGATAAGTACAACCGTTTCAGAGAGGAGAGCGGCCAATGTGACGATCTGGCTTTAAGTCGATTCGATAACAATTGACGAAAACGGACGGATTTCTCAGGTTTTTACTACATATGAACACTTTACACATTCTCCCGTGCAACTCGTCTGCTAGTCCTCCTGCATGTAAAATCTTAAGTTCCTAGCTCATGTCCAAGGCACCAAACAATTGTAAAAAGTCAATAACCGACTCCTAAAACTTGAATGGTACTATTTCTTACAGGCTATTACATCATCTTAGAAGCTACATCTGTGTTCTACTATGGTGCTTTTAGTGTCTCCGAATACCGCAGTACGCAACATAGCTTTGCAGACGATAAGTACAACCGTTTCAGAGAGCAGAGCGGCCAATGTGACGATTTGGCTTGAAGTCGATTCGATAAAAATGACGAAAACGGACGGATTTCTCAGGTTTTTACTACATATGAACACTTTTCAAATTCTCCCGTGCAACTCGGCTGCTAGTCCTACTTTCATGCAGAATCTTAAGGTAATAGCTCATGTCCAAGGCACCAAAGCCAGCTAAGAAGTCAATAATCGATACCTAAAACTTGAATTGTACTACTTCTTACTGGCTATTACATCAACTTAGAAGCTTCATCTGTGTTCTACTATGGTGCTTTTAGTGTCTCCGCATACCGCAGCACGCGACATAGCTTTGTAGACGATAAGTACAACCGTTTCAGAGAGAAGAGCGGCCAATGTGACGATCTGGCTTTAAGTCGATTCGATAACAAATGACGAAAACGGACCGATTTCTCAGGTTTTTACTACATATGAACACTTTTCAAATTCTCCCGTGCAACTCGGCTGCTAGTCCTCCTTTCATGCAGAATCTTAAGGTCCTAGCCCATGTCCAAGGCATCAAAGCCAGCTAAAAAGTCAATAATCGATACCTAAAACTTGAATTGTACTAGTTCTTACTGGCTATTACATCAACTTAGAAGCTTCATCTGTGTTCCAATATGGTGCTTTTAGTGTCTCCGCATACCGCAGCACGCGACATAGCTTTGCAGACGATAAGTACAACCGTTTCAGAGAGGAGAGCGGCCAATGTGACGATCTGGCTTTAAGTCGATTCGATAACAAATGACGAAAACGGACGGATTTCTCAGGTTTTTACTACATATGAACACTTTTCACATTCTCCCGTGCAACTCGGCTGCTAGTCCTCCTTTCATGCAGAATCTTAAGGTAATAGCTCATGTCCAAGCACCAAAGCCAGCTAAGAAGTCAATAATCAGAAGCTAAAACTTGAATTGTACTACATCTTACTGGCTATTACATCAACTTAGAAGCTTCATCGGTGTTCTACTATAGTGCTTTTAGTGTCTCCGCATACCGCAGCATGCGACATAGCTTTGCAGACGATAAGTACAACCGTTTCGGAGGGAAGAGCGGCCAATGTGACGATCTGGCTTTAAGTCGATTCGACAACAAATGACGAAAACGGACGGATTTCTCAGGTTTTTACTACATATGAACACTTTTCACAATCTCCCGTGCAACTCGGCTGCTAGACCTCCTTTCATGCAGAACCTTACGGTAATAGCTCATTTCCAAGGCACCAAAGCCAACTAAGAAGTCAAAAATCGATACCTAAAACTTGAATTGTACTCCTTCTTACTGGCTATTACATCAACTTAGAAGCTTCATCTGTGTTCTAGTATGGTGATTTTAGTGTCCCCGCATACCGCAGCACGCGACATAGCTTTACAGACGATAAGGACAACCGTTTCAGAGAGAAGAGCGGCCAATGTGACGATTTGGCTTTAAGTCGATTCGATAACAAATGACCAAAACGGACGGTTTTCTCAGGTTTTTACTACATATGAACACTTTTCACATTCTCCTGTGCAACTCGGCTGCTAGTCCTCCTTTCATGCAGAATCTTAAGGTCCTAGCCCATGTCCAAGGCTCCAAAGCCAGCTAAAAAGTCAATAATCTGTAGCTACAACTTGAATTGTACTACAACTTACTGGCTATTACATCAACTTAGAAGCTTCATCGGTGTTTTACTATGGTGCTTTTAGTGTCTCCGCATACCGCAGCATGCGACATAGCTTTGCAGACGATAAGTACAACCGTTTCAGAGAGAAGAGTGGCCAGTGTGACGATCTGGCTTTAAGTCGATACGATAACAAATGACAAAAACGGACGGATTTCTCACGTTTTTACTACATGTAAACACTTTTCACATTCTCCCGTGCAACTCGGCTGTTAGTCCTCTTTTCATGCAGAATCTTAAGGTCCTAGCTCATGTCCAAGGCACCAAAGCCAGCTAAAAAGTCAATAATCGATACCTAAAACTTGAATTGTACTACTTCTTACTGGCTATTACATCAACTTAGAAGCTTCATCTGTGTTCTACTATGGTGCTTTTAGTTTCTCCGCATACCGCAGCACGCGACACAGCTTTGCAGACGATAAGTACAACCGTTTCAGGGAGAAGAGCGGCCAATGTGACAATCAGGCTTTAAGTCGACTCGATAACAAATGACGTAAACGGACGGATTTCTCAGGTTTTTACTACATATGAACACTTTTCAAATTCTCCCGTGCAACTCGGATGCTAGTCCTCATTTCATGCAGAATCTTAAGGTCCTAGCTGATGTCCAAGGCGTCAAAGCCAGCTAAAAAGTCAATAATCGATACCTAAAACTTGAATTGTACTACTTCTTACTGGCTATTACATCAACTTAGAAGGTTCATCTGTGTTCCACTATGGTGCTTTTAGTGTCTCCGCATACCGCAGCACGAGACATAGCTTTGCAGACGATAAGTACAACCGTTTCAGAGAGGAGAGCGGCCAATGTGACGATCTGGCTTTAAGTCGATTCGATAACAATTGACGAAAACGGACGGATTTCTCAGGTATTTACTACATATGAACACTTTTCACATTCTCCCGTGCAACTCGGCTGCTAGTCCTCCTTTCATGCAGAATCATAAGGTAACAGCTCATGTCCAAGGCACCAAAGCCAGCTAAAAAGTCAATAATCGATACCTAAAACTTGAATTGTACTACTTCTTACTGGCTATTACATCAACTTAGAAGCTTCATCTGTGTTCCACTATGGTGCTTTTAGTGTCTCCGCATACCGCAGCACGCGACACAGCTTTGCAGACGATAAGTACAACCGTTTCAGAGAGGAGAGCGGCCAATGTGACGATCTGGCTTTAAGTCGATTCGATAACAATTGACGAAAACGGACGGATTCTCAGGTTTTTACTACATATGAACACTTTTCACATTCTCCCGTGCAACTCGGCTGCTAGTCCTCCTTTCATGCAGAATCTTAAGGTCCTAGCTGATGTCCAAGGCGTCAAAGCCAGCTAAAAAGTCAATAATCGATACCTAAAACTTGAATTGTACTACTTCTTACTGGCTATTACATCAACTTAGAAGGTTCATCTGTGTTCCACTATGGTGCTTTTAGTGTCTCCGCATACCGCAGCACGAGACATAGCTTTGCAGACGATAAGTACAACCGTTTCAGAGAGGAGAGCGGCCAATGTGACGATCTGGCTTTAAGTCGATTCGATAACAATTGACGAAAACGGACGGATTTCTCAGGTATTTACTACATATGAACACTTTTCACATTCTCCGTGCAACTCGGCTGCTAGTCCTCCTTTCATGCAGAATCATAAGGTAACAGCTCATGTCCAAGGCACCAAAGCCAGCTAAAAAGTCAATAATCGATACCTAAAACTTGAATTGTACTACTTCTTACTGGCTATTACATCAACTTAGAAGCTTCATCTGTGTTCCACTATGGTGCTTTTAGTGTCTCCGCATACCGCAGCACGCGACACAGCTTTGCAGACGATAAGTACAACCGTTTCAGAGAGGAGAGCGGCCAATGTGACGATCTGGCTTTAAGTCGATTCGATAACAATTGACGAAACGGACGGATTTCTCAGGTTTTTACTACATATGAACACTTTTCACATTCTCCCGTGCAACTCGGCTGCTAGTCCTCCTTTCATGCAGAATCTTAAGGTAATAGCTCATGTCCAAGCACCAAAGCCAGCTAAGAAGTCAATAATCAGAAGCTAAAACTTGAATTGTACTACATCTTACTGGCTATTACATCAACTTAGAAGCTTCATCGGTGTTCTACTATAGTGCTTTTAGTGTCTCCGCATACCGCAGCATGCGACATAGCTTTGCAGACGATAAGTACAACCGTTTCGGAGGGAAGAGCGGCCAATGTGACGATCTGGCTTTAAGTCGATTCGATAACAAATGACGAAAACGGACAACACGCGATCTAGTGTACTACATATGAACACTTTTCACATTCTCCCGTGCAACTCGGCTGCTAGACCTCCTTTCATGCTGAATCTTAAGGTAATAGCTCATTTCCAAGGCACCAAAGCCAACTAAGAAGTCAAAAATCGATACCTAAAACTTGAATTGTACTCCTTCTTACTGGCTATTACATCAACTTAGAAGCTTCATCTGTGTTCTAGTATGGTGATTTTAGTGTCCCCGCATACCGCAGCACGCGACATAGCTTTACAGACGATAAGGACAACCGTTTCAGAGAGAAGAGCGGCCAATGTAACGATTTGGCTTTAAGTCGATTCGATAACAAATGACCAAAACGGACGGTTTTCTCAGGTTTTTACTACATATGAACACTTTTCACATTCTCCTGTGCAACTCGGCTGCTAGTCCTCCTTTCATGCAGAATCTTAAGGTCCTAGCCCATGTCCAAGGCTCCAAAGCCAGCTAAAAAGTCAATAATCAGTAGCTACAACTTGAATTGTACTACATCTTACTGGCTATTACATCAACTTAGAAGCTTCATCGGTGTTTTACTATGGTGCTTTTAGTGTCTCCGCATACCGCAGTATGCGACATAGCTTTGCAGACGATAAGTACAACCGTTTCAGAGAGAAGAGTGGCCAGTGTGACGATCTGGCTTTAAGTCGATACGATAACAAATGACAAAAACGGACGGATTTCTCACGTTTTTACTACATATAAACACTTTTCACATTCTCCCGTGCAACTCGGCTGTTAGTCCTCTTTTCATGCAGAATCTTAAGGTCCTAGCTCATGTCCAAGGCACCAAAGCCAGCTAAAAAGTCAATAATCGATACCTAAAACTTGAATTGTACTACTTCTTACTGGCTATTACATCAACTTAGAAGCTTCATCTGTGTTCCACTATGGTGATTTTAGTGTCCCCGCATGCTGCAGCACGCGACATAGGTTTGCAGACGATAAGTACAACCGTTTCAGAGAGAAGAGCGGCCAATGTGACGATCTGGCTTTAAGTCGATTCGATAACAAATGACGAAAACGAACGGATTTCTCAGGTTTTTACTACATATGAACACTTTACACATTCTCCCGTGCAACTCGTCTGCTAGTCCTCCTGCATTTAAAATCTTAAGTTCCAAGCTCATGTCCAAGGCACCAAACAAGGGTAAAAAGTCAATAACCGATTCCTAAAACTTGAATGGTACTATTTCTTACTGGCTATTACATCATCTCAGAAGCTACATCTGTGTTCTACTATGGTGCTTTTAGTGTCTCCGAATACCGCAGTACGCGAAATAGCTTTGCAAACGATAAGTACAACCGTTTCAGAGAGCAGAGCGGCCAATGTGACGATTTGGCTTTAAGTCGATTCGATAAAAATGACGAAAACGGACGGATTTCTCAGGTTTTTACTACATATGAACACTTTTCACATTCTCCTGGGCAACTCGGCTGCTAGTCCTCCTTCATGCAGAATCTTAAGGTCCTAGCTCATGTCCAAGGCACCAAAGCCAGCTAAAAAGTCAATAATCAGTAACTAAAACTTGAATTGTACTACTTCTTACTGGCTATTACATCAACTTGGAAGTGTCATCTGTGTTCTACTATGGTGCTTTTAGTGTCTCTGCATACCGCAGCACGCGACATAGCTCTGCAGACGATAAGTACAACCGTTTCCGAGAGAAGAGCGGCCAATGTGACGATCTGGCTTTAAGTCGATTCGATAACAAATGACGAAAACGGACGGATTTCTCAGGTTTTTACTACATATGAACACTTTTCACATTCTCCCATGCAACTCGGCTGCTAGTCCTCCTTTAATGCAGAATCTTAAGGTCCTAGCTCATCTCCAAGGCACCAAAGCCAGCTAAAAAGTAAATAATCGGTACCTAAAACTTGAATTGTACTACTTCTTACTGGCTTTTACATCATCTTAGAAGCTTCATATGTGTTCTACTATGGTGCTTTTAGTGTCTCCGCATACCGCAGCTCGCGACATAGCTTAGCAGACGATAAGTACAACCGTTTCAGAGAGAAGAGCGGCCAATGTGACGATCTGGCTTTAAGTCGATTCGATAACAAATGACGAAAACGGACGGATTTCTCAGGTTTTTACTACATATGAACACTTTTCACATTCTCCTGGGCAACTTGGCTGATAGTCCTCCTTTCATGCAGAATCTTAAGGTCCTAGCTCATGTCCAAGGCACCAAAGCCAGCTAAAAATTCAATAATCAATACCTAAAACTTGAATTGTACTACTTCTTACTGGCTATTACTTCAACTTAGAAGCTTCATCTGTGTTCTACTATGGAGATATTAGTGTCTCCGCATACCGCAGCACGCGACATAGCATTGCAGACGATAAGTACAACCGTTTCAGAGAGAAGAGCGGCCAATGTGACGATCGGGCTTTAAGTCGATTCGATAACAAATGACGAAAACGGACGGATTTCTCAGGTTTTTACTACATATGAACACTTTTCACATTCTCCCGTGCAACTCGGCTGCTAGTCCTCCTTTCATGCAGAATCTTAAGGAGCTAGCTCATGTCCAAGTCACCAAACATGGGTAAAAAGTCAATAACCGATTCCTAAAACTTGAATTGTACTATTTCTTACTGCCTATTACATCATCTTAGAAGCTTCATCTGTGTTCTACTATGGTGCTTTTAGTGTCTCCGAATACCGCAGTACGCGACATAGCTTTGCAGACGATAAGTACAACCGTTTCAGAGAGAAGAGCGGCCAATGTGACGATTTGGCTTTAAGTCGATTCGATAACAAGTGACGAAAACGAACGGATTTCTCAGGTTTTTACTCTATATGAACACTTTTCACATTCTCCCGTGCAATTAGGCTGCTAGTCCTCCTTTCATGCAGAATCTTAAGGTCCTAGCTCATGTCCAAGGCACCAAAGCCAGCTAAAAAGTCAATAATCAGTACCTAAAACTTGAATTTTACTACTTCTTACTGGCTATTACACCAACTTGGAAGTATCATCTGTGTTCTACTATGGTGCTTTTAGTGTCTCTGCATACCGCAGCACGCGACATAGCTCTGCAGACGGTAAGTACAACCGTTTCAGAGAGAAGAGCGGCCAATGTGACGATCTGGCTTTAAGTCGATTCGATAACAAATGACGAAAACGAACGGATTTCTCAGGTTTTTACTACATATGAACACTTTTCACATTGTCCCGTGCAACTCGGCTGCTAGTCCTCCTTTCATGCAGAATCTTAAGGTGCTAGTTCATGTCCAAGTCACCAAACAAGGGTAAAAAGACAATAACCGATTCCTAAAACTTTAATTGTACTATTTCTTACTGCCTATTACATCATCTTAGAAGCTTCATCTGTGTTCTACTATGGTGCTTTTAGTGTTTCCGAATACTGCAGTAAGCGACATAGCTTTGCAGACGATAAGTACAACCGTTTCAGAGAGAAGAGCGGCCAATGTGACGATTTGGCTTTAAGTCGATTCGATAACAAATGACGAAAACGAACGGATTTCTCAGGTTTTTACTCTATATGAATACTTTTCACATTCTACCGTGCAATTAGGCTGCTAGTCCTCCTTTCATGCAGAATCTTAAGGTCCTAGCTCATGTCCAAGGCACCAAAGCCAGCTAAAAAGTCAATAATCAGTACCTGAAAGTTGAATTTTACTATTTCTTACTGGCTATTACATTAACTTGGAAGTATCATCTGTGTTCTACTATGGTGCTTTTAGTGTCTCTGCATACCGCAGCACGCGACATAGCTCTGCAGACGGTAAGTACAACCGTTTCAGAGAGAAGAGCGGCCAATGTGACCATCTGGCTTTAAGTCGATTCGATAACAAATGACGAAAACGAACGGATTTTTCAGGTTTTTACTACATATGAACACTTTTCACATTCTCCCGTGCAACTCGGCTGCTAGTCCTCCTTTCATGCAGAATCTTAAGGTCCTAGCTCATGTCCAAGGCACCAAAGCCAGCTAAAAAGTCAGTAATCAGTACCTAAAACGTGAATTTTACTACTTCTTACTGGGTATTACATCAAATTGGAAGTATCATCTGTGTTCTACTATGGTGCTTTTAGTGTCTCTGCATACCGCAGCACGCGACATAGCTCTGCAGACGGTAAGTACAATCGTTTCAGAGAGAAGAGCGGCCAATGTGACCATCTGGCTTTAAGTCGATTCGATAACAAATGACGAAAACGAGCGTATTTCTCAGGTTTTTACTCTATATTAACACTTTTCACATTCTCCCGTGCAATTAGGCAGCTAGTCCTCCTTTCATGCAGAATCTTAAGGTCCTAGCTCATGTTCAAGGCACCAAAGCCAGCTAAAAAGTCAATAATCGATATCTAAAACTTGAATTGTACTAGTTCTTACTGGCTATTACAGCAACTTAGAACCTTCATCTGTGTTCTACTATGATGATTTTCGTGACTCCGCATACCGCAGCACGCGACATAGTTTTGCAGACGATAAGTACAACCGTTTCAGAGAGAAGAGCGGCCAATGTGACGATTTGGCTTTAAGTCGATTCGATAACAAGTGACGAAAACGAACGGATTTCTCAGGTTTTTACTCTATATGAACACTTTTCACATTCTCCCGTGCAATTAGGCTGCTAGTCCTCCTTTCATGCAGAATCTTAAGGTCCTAGCTCATGTCCAAGGCACCAAAGCCAGCTAAAAAGTCAATAATCAGTACCTAAAACTTGAATTTTACTACTTCTTACTGGCTATTACACCAACTTGGAAGTATCATCTGTGTTCTACTATGGTGCTTTTAGTGTCTCTGCATACCGCAGCACGCGACATAGCTCTGCAGACGGTAAGTACAACCGTTTCAGAGAGAAGAGCGGCCAATGTGACCATCTGGCTTTAAGTCGATTCGATAACAAATGACGAAAACGAACGGATTTCTCAGGTTTTTACTACATATGAACACTTTTCACATTGTCCCGTGCAACTCGGCTGCTAGTCCTCCTTTCATGCAGAATCTTAAGGTGCTAGTTCATGTCCAAGTCACCAAACAAGGGTAAAAAGACAATAACCGATTCCTAAAACTTTAATTGTACTATTTCTTACTGCCTATTACATCATCTTAGAAGCTTCATCTGTGTTCTACTATGGTGCTTTTAGTGTTTCCGAATACCGCAGTAAGCGACATAGCTTTGCAGACGATAAGTACAACCGTTTCAGAGAGAAGAGCGGCCAATGTGACGATTTGGCTTTAAGTCGATTCGATAACAAATGACGAAAACGAACGGATTTCTCAGGTTTTTACTCTATATGAATACTTTTCACATTCTACCGTGCAATTAGGCTGCTAGTCCTCCTTTCATGCAGAATCTTAAGGTCCTAGCTCATGTCCAAGGCACCAAAGCCAGCTAAAAAGTCAATAATCAGTACCTGAAAGTTGAATTTTACTATTTCTTACTGGCTATTACATTAACTTGGAAGTATCATCTGTGTTCTACTATGGTGCTTTTAGTGTCTCTGCATACCGCAGCACGCGACATAGCTCTGCAGACGGTAAGTACAACCGTTTCAGAGAGAAGAGCGGCCAATGTGACCATCTGGCTTTAAGTCGATTCGATAACAAATGACGAAAACGAACGGATTTTTCAGGTTTTTACTACATATGAACACTTTTCACATTCTCCCGTGCAACTCGGCTGCTAGTCCTCCTTTCATGCAGAATCTTAAGGTCCTAGCTCATGTCCAAGGCACCAAAGCCAGCTAAAAAGTCAGTAATCAGTACCTAAAACGTGAATTTTACTACTTCTTACTGGGTATTACATCAAATTGGAAGTATCATCTGTGTTCTACTATGGTGCTTTTAGTGTCTCTGCATACCGCAGCACGCGACATAGCTCTGCAGACGGTAAGTACAATCGTTTCAGAGAGAAGAGCGGCCAATGTGACCATCTGGCTTTAAGTCGATTCGATAACAAATGACGAAAACGAACGGATTTCTCAGGTTTTTACTCTATATTAACACTTTTCACATTCTCCCGTGCAATTAGGCAGCTAGTCCTCCTTTCATGCAGAATCTTAAGGTCCTAGCTCATGTTCAAGGCACCAAAGCCAGCTAAAAAGTCAATAATCGATATCTAAAACTTGAATTGTACTAGTTCTTACTGGCTATTACATCAACTTAGAAGCGTCATCTGTGTTCTACTATGATGATTTTCGTGACTCCGCATACCGCAGCACGCGACATAGTTTTGCAGACGATAAGTACAACCGTTTCAGAGAGAAGAGCGGCCAATGTGACGATATGGCTTTAAGTAGATTCGATAACAAATGACGAAAACGGACGGATTTCTCAGGTTTTTACTACATTTGAACACTTTTACATTCTCCCGTGCAACTCGGCTGCTAGTCCTCCTTTCATGCAGAATCTTAAGGTCCTAGCTCATGTCCAGGGCACCAAAGCCAGCTAAAAAGTCAATAACCGGTACCTAAAACTTGAATTGTACTACTTAATACTGGCTATTACATCAACTTAGAAGCTTCATCTGTGTTCTACTATGGTGCTTTTAGTGTCTCCGCATAGCGCAGCACGCGACATAGCTTTGCAGACGATAAGTACAACCGTCTCAGAGAGAAGAGCGGCCAATGTGACGATCTGGCTTTAAGTCGATTCGATAACAAATGACGAAAACGGACGGATTTCTCAGGTTTTTACTACATATGAACACTTTTCACATTCTCCCGTGCAACTCGGCTGCTAGTCCTCCTTTCATGCAGAATCTTAAGGTCCTAGCACATGTCCAAGGCACCAAAGCCAGCTAAAAAGTCAATAATCAGTACATAAAAATTGAATTTTACTACTTCTTACTTGCTATTACATCAACTTGGAAGTATCATCTGTGTTCTACTATGGTGCTTTTAGTGTCTCTGCATACCGCAGCACGCGACATAGCTCTGCAGACGGTAAGTACAACCGTTTCAGAGAGAAGAGCGGCCAATGTGACCATCTGGCTTTAAGTCGATTCGATAACAAATGACGAAAACGAAGGGATTTCTCAGGTTTTTACTACATATGAACACTTTACACATTCTCCCGTGCAACTCGGCTGCTAGTCCTCCTTTCATGCTGAATCTTAAGGTGCTAGCTCATGTCCAAGTCACCAAACAAGGGTAAAAAGTCAATAACCGATTCCTAAAACTTGAATTGTACTATTTCTTACTGCCTATTACATCATCTTAGAAGCTTCATCTGTGTTCTACTATGGTGCTTTTAGTGTCTCCGAATACCGCAGTACGCGACATAGCTTTGCAGACGATAAGTACAACCGTTTCAGAGAGAAGAGCGGCCAATGTGACGATTTGGCTTTAAGTCGATTCGATAACAAATGACGAAAACGAACGGATTTCTCAGGTTTTTACTCTATATGAACACTTTTCACATTCTCCCGTGCAATTAGGCAGCTAGTCCTCCTTTCATGCAGAAGCTTAAGGTCCTAGCTCATGTCCAAGGCACCAAAGCCAGCTAAAAAGTCAATAATCGATATCTAAAACTTGAATTGTACTAGTTCTTACTGGCTATTACATCAACTTAGAAGCTTCATCTGTGTTCTACTATGATGATTTTCGTGTCTCCGCATACCGCAGCACGCGACATAGTTTTGCAGACGATAAGTACAACCGTTTCAGAGAGAAGAGCGGCCAATGTGACGATCTGGCTTTAAGTCGATTCGATAACAAATGACGAAAACGGACGGATTTCTCAGGTTTTTACTACATTTGAACACTTTTACATTCTCCCGTGCAACTCGGCTGCTAGTCCTCCTTTCATGCAGAATCTTAAGGTCCTAGCTCATGTCCAGGGCACCAAAGCCAGCTAAAAAGTCAATAACCGGTACCTAAAACTTGAATTGCACTACTTAATACAGGCTATTACATCAACTTAGAAGCTTCATCTGTGTTCTACTATGGTGCTTTTAGTGTCTCCGCATAGCGCTGCACGCGACATAGCTTTGCAGACGATAAGTACAACCGTCTCAGAGAGAAGAGCGGCCAATGTGACAATCTGGCTTTAAGTCGATTCGATAACAAATGACGAAAACGGACGGATTTCTCAGGTTTTTACTACATATGAACACTTTTCACATTCTCCCGTGCAACTCGGCTGCTAGTCCTCCTTTCATGCAGAATCTTAAAGTCCTAGCTCATGTTCAAGGCACCAAAGCCAGCTAAAAAGTCAATAATCGATATCTAAAACTTGAATTGTACTAGTTCTTACTGGCTATTACATCAACTTAGAAGCTTCATCTGTGTTCTACTATGATGATTTTCGTGACTCCGCATACCGCAGCACGCGACATAGTTTTGCAGACGATAAGTACAACCGTTTCAGAGAGAAGAGCGGCCAATGTGACGATTTGGCTTTAAGTAGATTCGATAACAAATGACGAAAACGGACGGATTTCTCAGGTTTTTACTACATTTGAACACTTTTACATTCTCCCGTGCAACTCGGCTGCTAGTCCTCCTTTCATGCAGAATCTTAAGGTCCTAGCTCATGTCCAGGGCACCAAAGCCAGCTAAAAAGTCAATAACCGGTACCTAAAACTTGAATTGTACTACTTAATACTGGCTATTACATCAACTTAGAAGCTTCATCTGTGTTCTACTATGGTGCTTTTAGTGTCTCCGCATAGCGCAGCACGCGACATAGCTTTGCAGACGATAAGTACAACCGTCTCAGAGAGAAGAGCGGCCAATGTGACGATCTGGCTTTAAGTCGATTCGATAACAAATGACGAAAACGGACGGATTTCTCAGGTTTTTACTACATATGAACACTTTTCACATTCTCCCGTGCAACTCGGCTGCTAGTCCTCCTTTCATGCAGAATCTTAAGGTCCTAGCACATGTCCAAGGCACCAAAGCCAGCTAAAAAGTCAATAATCAGTACATAAAAATTGAATTTTACTACTTCTTACTTGCTATTACATCAACTTGGAAGTATCATCTGTGTTCTACTATGGTGCTTTTAGTGTCTCTGCATACCGCAGCACGCGACATAGCTCTGCAGACGGTAAGTACAACCGTTTCAGAGAGAAGAGCGGCCAATGTGACCATCTGGCTTTAAGTCGATTCGATAACAAATGACGAAAACGAAGGGATTTCTCAGGTTTTTACTACATATGAACACTTTACACATTCTCCCGTGCAACTCGGCTGCTAGTCCTCCTTTCATGCTGAATCTTAAGGTGCTAGCTCATGTCCAAGTCACCAAACAAGGGTAAAAAGTCAATAACCGATTCCTAAAACTTGAATTGTACTATTTCTTACTGCCTATTACATCATCTTAGAAGCTTCATCTGTGTTCTACTATGGTGCTTTTAGTGTCTCCGAATACCGCAGTACGCGACATAGCTTTGCAGACGATAAGTACAACCGTTTCAGAGAGAAGAGCGGCCAATGTGACGATTTGGCTTTAAGTCGATTCGATAACAAATGACGAAAACGAACGGATTTCTCAGGTTTTTACTCTATATGAACACTTTTCACATTCTCCCGTGCAATTAGGCAGCTAGTCCTCCTTTCATGCAGAAGCTTAAGGTCCTAGCTCATGTCCAAGGCACCAAAGCCAGCTAAAAAGTCAATAATCGATATCTAAAACTTGAATTGTACTAGTTCTTACTGGCTATTACATCAACTTAGAAGCTTCATCTGTGTTCTACTATGATGATTTTCGTGTCTCCGCATACCGCAGCACGCGACATAGTTTTGCAGACGATAAGTACAACCGTTTCAGAGAGAAGAGCGGCCAATGTGACGATCTGGCTTTAAGTCGATTCGATAACAAATGACGAAAACGGACGGATTTCTCAGGTTTTTACTACATTTGAACACTTTTACATTCTCCCGTGCAACTCGGCTGCTAGTCCTCCTTTCATGCAGAATCTTAAGGTCCTAGCTCATGTCCAGGGCACCAAAGCCAGCTAAAAAGTCAATAACCGGTACCTAAAACTTGAATTGCACTACTTAATACAGGCTATTACATCAACTTAGAAGCTTCATCTGTGTTCTACTATGGTGCTTTTAGTGTCTCCGCATAGCGCTGCACGCGACATAGCTTTGCAGACGATAAGTACAACCGTCTCAGAGAGAAGAGCGGCCAATGTGACAATCTGGCTTTAAGTCGATTCGATAACAAATGACGAAAACGGACGGATTTCTCAGGTTTTTACTACATATGAACACTTTTCACATTCTCCCGTGCAACTCGGCTGCTAGTCCTCCTTTCATGCAGAATCTTAAAGTCCTAGCTCATGTCCAAGGCACCAAAGCCTGCTAAAAAGTCAATAATCAGTACATAATAATTGAATTTTACTACTTCTTACTGGCTATTACATCAACTTGGAAGTATCATCTGTGTTCTACAATGGTGCTTTTAGTGTCTCTGCATACCGCAGTACGCGACATAGCTTTGCAGACGATAAGTACAACCGTTTCAGAGAGAAGAGCGGCCAATGTGACGATTTGGCTTTAAGTCGATTCGATAACAAATGACGAAAACGAACGGATTTCTCAGGTTTTTACTCTATATGAACACTTTTCACATTCTCCCGTGCAATTAGGCTGCTAGTCCTCTTTCATGCAGAATCTTAAGGTCCTAGCTCATGTCCAAGGCACCAAAGCCAGCTAAAAAGTCAATAATCAGTACCTAAAAGTTGAATTTTACTACTTCTTACTGGCTATTACACCATCTTGGAAGTATCATCTGTGTTCTACTATGGTGCTTTTAGTGTCTCTGCATACCGCAGCACGCGACATAGCTCTGCAGACGGTAAGTACAACCGTTTCAGAGAGAAGAGCGGCCAATGTGACCATCTGGCTTTAAGTCGATTCGATAACAAATGACGAAAACGAACGGATTTCTCAGGTTTTTACTACATATGAACACTTTACACATTCTCCCGTGCAACTCGGCTGCTAGTCCTCCTTTCATGCAGAATCTTAAGGTGCTAGCTCATGTCCAAGTCACCAAACAAGGGTAAAAAGACAATAACCGATTCCTAAAACTTGAATTGTACTATTTCTTACTGCCTATTACATCATCTTAGAAGCTTCATCTGTGTTCTACTATGGTGCTTCTAGTGTCTCCGAATACCGCAGTACGCGACATAGCTTTGCAGACGATAAGTACAACCGTTTCAGAGAGAAGAGCGGCCAATGTGACGACTTTTCTTTAAGTCGATTCGATAACAAATGACGAAAACGAACGGATTTCTCAGGTTTTTACTCTATATGAACACTTTTCACATTCTCCCGTGCAATTAGGCTGCTAGTCCTCTTTCATGCAGAATCTTAAGGTCCTAGCTCATGTCCAAGGCACCAAAGCCAGCTAAAAAGTCAATAATCAGTACCTAAAAGTTGAATTTTACTATTTCTTACTGGCTATTACATTAACTTGGAAGTATCATCTGTGTTCTACTATGGTGCTTTTATTGTCTCTGCATACCGCAGCACGCGACATAGCTCTGCAGACGGTAAGTACAACCGTTTCAGAGAGAAGAGCGGCCAATGTGACCATCTGGCTTTAAGTCGATTCGATAACAAATGACGAAAACGAACGGATGTCTCAGGTTTTTACTTTATATTAACACTTTTCACATTCTCCCGTGCAATTAGGCAGCTAGTCCTCCTTTCATGCAGAATCTTAAGGTCCTAGCTCATGTCCAAGGCACCAAAGCCAGCTAAAAAGTCAATAATCGATACCTAAAACTTGAATTGTACTCGTTCTTACTGGCTATTACATCAACTTAGAAGCTTCATCTGTGTTCTACTATGATGATTTTCGTGTCTCCGCATACCGCAGCACGCGACATAGTTTTGCAGACGATAAGTACAACCGTTTCAGAGAGAAGAGCGGCCAATGTGACGATCTGGCTTTAAGTCGATTCGATAACAAATGACGAAAACGGACGGATATCTCAGGTTTTTACTACATATGAACACTTTTCACATTCTCCCGTGCAACTCGGCTGCTAGTCCTCCTTTCATGCAGAATCTTAAGGTCATAGCTCATATCCAAGGCACCAAAGCCAGCTAAAAAGTCAATAACTATACCTAAAACTTGAATTGTACTATTTCTTACTGGCTATTACATCAACTTAGAAGCTTCATCTGTGTTCTACTATGGTGCGTTTAGTGTCTCCGCATACCGCAGCACGCGACATAGCTTTGCAGACGATAAGTACAACGGTTTCAGAGAGAAGAGCGGCCAATGTGACGATCTGGCTTTAAGTCGATTCGATAACAAATCACGAAAACGGACGGATTTCTCAGGTTTTTACTACATATGAACACTTTTCACATTCTCCCGTGCAACTCGGCTGCTACTCCTCCTTTCATGAAGAATCTTAAGGTCCTAGCTCATGTCCAAGGCACCAAAGCCAGCAAAAAAGTCAATAATCAATACCTAAAACTTGAATTGTACATCTTATAACATTCTATTACATCATCTTAGAAGCTTCATCTGTGTTCTACTATGGTGCTTTTAGTGCCTCCGCACACCGCAGCACGCGACATAGCTTTGCAGACGATAAGTACAACCGTTTCAGAGGGAAGAGCGGCCAATGTGACGATCTGGCTTTAAGTCGATTCGATAACAAATGACGAAAACTGACGGATTTCTCAGGTTTTTACTACATATGAACACTTTTCATTTTGTCCCGTACAACTCGGCTGCTACTCCTCCTTTCATGTAGAATCTCAAGGTCCTAGCTCATGTCCAAGGCACCAAAGCCAGCTAAATAGTCAATAATCGATACCTAAAACTTGAATTGTACTACTTCTTACTGGCTATTACATCAACTTAGAAGCTCCATCTGTGTCCTACTATGGTGATTTTAGTGTCTCCACATAGCGCAGCATGCGACATAGCTTTGCAGAGGATAAGTACAACCGTTTCAGAGAGAAGAGCGGTCAATGTGACCATCTGGCTTTAAGTCAATTCGATAACAAATGACGAAAACTGACGGATGTCTCAGGTTTTTATTACATATGAACACTTTTCACATTCTCCCGTGCAACTCGGCTGCTAGTCCTCCTTTTATGCAGAATCTTAAGGTCCTAGCTCATGTCCAAGGCACCAAAGCCAGCTAAAAAGTCAATAAGTATACCTAAAACGTGAATTCTACTGTTTCTTACTGGCTATTATACCATCTTAGAAGCTTCATCTGTGCTCTACTATGGTGCGTTTAGTGTCTCCGAATACAACAGTACGCGACATAGCTTTGCAGACGATAAGTACAACCGTTCCAGAGAGAGAAGAGCGGCCAATGTGACGATCTGGCTTTAAGTCGATTCGATAACAAATGACGAAAACGGACGGATTTCTCAGGTTTTTACTACATATGAACACTTTTCACATTCTCCCGTGCAACTCGGCTGCTACTCCTCCTTTCATGAAGAATCTTAAGGTCCTAGCTCATGTCCAAGGCACCAAAGCCAGCTAAAAAGTCAATAATCAATACCTAAAACTTGAATTGTACAACATCTTACTGGCTATTACATCATCTTAGAAGTTTCATATGTGTTCTACTATGGTGCTTTTAGTGCCTCCGCATACCGCAGCACGCGACATAGCTTTGCAGACGATAAGTACAACCGTTTCAGAGAGAAGAGCGGCCAATGTGGCGATCTGGCTTTAAGTCGATTCGATAACAAATGACGAAAACGGACGGATTTCTCAGGTTGGTTTTTACTACATATGAACAGTTTTCACATTCTCCTGTGCAACTGGGCTGCTAGTCCTCCTTTCATACAGAATCTTAAGGTCCTAGCTCATGTTCAAGGCACCAAAGCCAGCTAAAAATTCAATAACCGATAACTAAAACTTGAATTGTACTACTTCTTACTGGCTATTATATCATCTTAGAAGCTTCATCTGTGTTCTACTATGGTGTTTTTAGTGTCTCCGAATACCGCAGTACGCGACATAGCTTTGCAGACGATAAGTACAACCGTTTCAGAGATAAGAGCGGCCAGTGTGATGATCTGGCTTTAAGTCGATTCGATAACAAATGACGAAAACGGACGGATTTCTCAGGTTTTTACTACATATGAACTCTTTTCACATTGTCCCGTGCAACTCGGATGCTAGTCCTCCTTTCATGCAGAATCTCAAGGTCCTTGCTCATGTCCAAGGCATCAAAGCCAGCTAAAAAGTCAATAATCGATACCTAGAACTTGAATTGTACTACCTCTTACTGGCTATTACATCAACTTAGAAGCTTCATCTGTGTTCTACTATGGTGATTTTAGTGTCTCCACATACCGCAGCACGCGACATAGCTTTGCAGACGATAAGTACAACCGTTTCAGAGAGAAGAGCGGCCAATGTGACCATCTGGCTTTAAGTCGATTCGATAACAAATGACGAAAACGGACGGATATCTCAGGTTTTTACTACATATGAACACCTTTCACATTCTCCCGTGCAACTCGGCGGCTAGTCCTACTTTAATGCAGAATCTTAAGGTCCTAGCTCATGTCCAAGGCTCCAAAGCCACCTAAAAAGTCAATAATCGATACCTAAAACTTGAATTGTACTACTTCTTACTGGCTATTACATCAACTTAGAAGCTTCATCTGTGTTCTACTATGGTGCTTTTAGTGTCTCCGAATACCGCAGTACGCGACATAGCTTTGCAGACGATAAGAACAACCGTTTCAGAGAGCAGAGCGGCCAATGTGACCATCTGGCTTTAAGTCGATTCGATAACAAATGACGAAAACGGACGGATTTCTCAGGTTGGTTTTTACTACATATGAACACTTTTCACATTCTCCCGTGCAACTCGGCTGCTAGTCCTTCTTTCATGCAGAATCTTAAGGTCCTAGATCATGTCCAAGGCACCAAAGCCAGCTAAAAAGTCAATAATCAATATCTAAAACTTGAATTGTACTACTTCTTATTGGCTATTACATCAACTTAGATGTTTCATCTGTGTTCTACTATGGTGCTTTTAGTGTCTCCGCATACCGCAGCACGCGACATAGCTTTGCAGACGATAAGTACAACGGATTCAGAGAGAAGAACGGCAAATGTGACGATCTGGCTTTAAGTCGATTCGATAACAAATGACGAAAAAGGACGGATTTCTGAGGTTTTTACTACATATGAACACTTTTCACATTCTCCCGTGCAACTCGAGTGCTAGTCCTCCTTTCATGCAGAATCTTAAGGTCCTAGCTCATGTCCAAGGCACCAAAGCCAGCTAAAAAGTCAATAAGTATACCTAAAACGTGAATTCTACTGTTTCTTACTGGCTATTATACCATCTTAGAAGCTTCATCTGTGCTCTACTATGGTGCGTTTAGTGTCTCCGAATACAACAGTACGCGACATAGCTTTGCAGACGATAAGTACAACCGTTCCAGAGAGAGAAGAGCGGCCAATGTGACGATCTGGCTTTAAGTCGATTCGATAACAAATGACGAAAACGGACGGATTTCTCAGGTTTTTACTACATATGAACACTTTTCACATTCTCCCGTGCAACTCGGCTGCTACTCCTCCTTTCATGAAGAATCTTAAGGTCCTAGCTCATGTCCAAGGCACCAAAGCCAGCTAAAAAGTCAATAATCAATACCTAAAACTTGAATTGTACAACATCTTACTGGCTATTACATCATCTTAGAAGTTTCATATGTGTTCTACTATGGTGCTTTTAGTGCCTCCGCATACCGCAGCACGCGACATAGCTTTGCAGACGATAAGTACAACCGTTTCAGAGAGAAGAGCGACCAATGTGACGATCTGGCTTTAAGTCGATTCGATAACAAATGACGAAAACGGACGGATTTCTCAGGTTGGTTTTTACTACATATGAACAGTTTTCACATTCTCCTGTGCAACTGGGCTGCTAGTCCTCCTTTCATACAGAATCTTAAGGTCCTAGCTCATGTTCAAGGCACCAAAGCCAGCTAAAAATTCAATAACCGATAACTAAAACTTGAATTGTACTACTTCTTACTGGCTATTATATCATCTTAGAAGCTTCATCTGTGTTCTACTATGGTGTTTTTAGTGTCTCCGAATACCGCAGTACGCGACATAGCTTTGCAGACGATAAGTACAACCGTTTCAGAGATAAGAGCGGCCAGTGTGATGATCTGGCTTTAAGTCGATTCGATAACAAATGACGAAAACGGACGGATTTCTCAGGTTTTTACTACATATGAACTCTTTTCACATTGTCCCGTGCAACTCGGATGCTAGTCCTCCTTTCATGCAGAATCTCAAGGTCCTTGCTCATGTCCAAGGCATCAAAGCCAGCTAAAAAGTCAATAATCGATACCTAGAACTTGAATTGTACTACCTCTTACTGGCTATTGCATCAACTTAGAAGCTTCATCTGTGTTCTACTATGGTGATTTTAGTGTCTCCACATACCGCAGCACGCGACATAGCTTTGCAGACGATAAGTACAACCGTTTCAGAGAGAAGAGCGGCCAATGTGACCATCTGGCTTTAAGTCGATTCGATAACAAATGACGAAAACGGACGGATATCTCAGGTTTTTACTACATATGAACACCTTTCACATTCTCCCGTGCAACTCGGCGGCTAGTCCTACTTTAATGCAGAATCTTAAGGTCGTAGCTCATGTCCAAGGCTCCAAAGCCACCTAAAAAGTCAATAATCGATACCTAAAACTTGAATTGTACTACTTCTTACTGGCTATTACATCAACTTAGAAGCTTCATCTGTGTTCTACTATGGTGCTTTTAGTGTCTCCGAATACCGCAGTACGCGACATAGCTTTGCAGACGATAAGAACAACCGTTTCAGAGAGCAGAGCGGCCAATGTGACCATCTGGCTTTAAGTCGATTCGATAACAAATGACGAAAACGGACGGATTTCTCAGGTTGGTTTTTACTACATATGAACACTTTTCACATTCTCCCGTGCAACTCGGCTGCTAGTCCTTCTTTCATGCAGAATCTTAAGGTCCTAGATCATGTCCAAGGCACCAAAGCCAGCTAAAAAGTCAATAATCAATATCTAAAACTTGAATTGTACTACTTCTTATTGGCTATTACATCAACTTAGATGTTTCATCTGTGTTCTACTATGGTGCTTTTAGTGTCTCCGCATACCGCAGCACGCGACATAGCTTTGCAGACGATAAGTACAACGGATTCAGAGAGAAGAACGGCAAATGTGACGATCTGGCTTTAAGTCGATTCGATAACAAATGACGAAAAAGGACGGATTTCTGAGGTTTTTACTACATATGAACACTTTTCACATTCTCCCGTGCAACTCGAGTGCTAGTCCTCCTTTCATGCAGAATCTTAAGGTCATAGCTCATGTCCAAGGCACCAAAGCCAGCTAAAAAGTCAATAACTATACCTAAAACTTGAATTGTACTATTTCTTACTGGCTATTATATCATCTTAGAAGCTTCATCTGTGTTCTACTATGCTGCGTTTAGTGTCTCCGAATACCGCAGTACGCGACATAGCTTTGCAGACGATAAGTACAAACGTTTCAGAGAGCAGAGCGGCCAATGTGCCGATTTGGCTTTAAGTCGATTCGATAACAAATGACGAAAACGGACGGATTTCTCAGGTTTTTACTACATTTGAACACTTTTCACATTCTCCCGTGCAACTCGGCTGGTAGTCCTACTTTCATGCTGAATCTTAAGGTCCTAGCTCATGTCCAAGGCACCAAAGCCAGCTAAAAAGTCAATAATCGATACCTAAAACTTGAATTGTACTACTTCTTACTGGCTATTACATCAACTTAGAAGCTTTATCTGTGTTCTACTATGATGATTTTCGTGTCTCCGCATACCGTAGCACGCGACATAACTTTGCAGACAATAAGTACAACCGTTTCAGAGAGAAGAGTGGACAATGTGACGATCTGGCTTTAAGTCGATTCGATAACAAATGACGAAAACGGACGGATTTCTCAGGTTTTTACTACATATGAACACTTTTCACATTCTCCCGTGCAACTCGGCTGCTAGTCCTCCTTTCATGCAGAATCTTAAGGTCCTGGCTCATGTCCAAGTCACCAAAGCCAGCTAAAATAACAATAACCGATACCTAAAAATTGAATTGTACTACTTCTTACTGGCTATTACATCATCTTAAAAGCTTCATCTGTGTTCTACTATGGTGTTTTTAGTGTCTCCGAATATCGCAGTACGCGTCATAGCTTTGCAGACGATAAGTACAACCGTTTCAGAGAGAAGAGCGGCCAATGTGACGATCTGGCTTTAAGTCGATTCGATAACAAATGACGAAAACGGACGGATTTCTCAGGTTTTTACTACATATGAACACTTTTCACATTCTCCCGTGCAACTCGGCTGCTAGTCCTCCTCTCATGCAGAATCTTAAGGTCCTAGCCCATGTCCAAGGCACCGAAGCCAGGTAAAAAGTCAATAATCGATACCTAAAACTTGAATTGTACTATTTCTTACTGGCTATTACATCAACTTAGAAGCTTCATCTGTGTTCTACTATGGTGATTTTGGTGTCTCCACATACCTCAGCACGCGACATAGCTCTGCAGACGATAAGTACAACCGTTTAAGAGAGAAGAGCGGCCAATGTGTCCATCTGGCTTTAAGTCGATTCGATAACAAATGACGAAAACGGACGGATTTCTCAGGTTTTTACTACATATAAACACTTTTCACATTCTCCCGTGCAACTCCTCTGCTAGTCCTCCTCTCATGCAGAATCATAAGGTCCTAGCCCATGTCCAAAGCACCGAAGCCAGGTAAAAAGTCAATAATCGATACCTAAAACATGAATTGTACTACTTCTTACTGGCTATTGCATCAACTTAGAAGCTTCATCTGTGTTCTACTATGGTGATTTTAGCGTCCCTGCATACCGCAGCCCGCGACCTAGCTTTGCAGACGATAAGTACAACCGTTCCAGAGAGAGAAGAGCGGCCAATGTGACGATCTGGCTTTAAGTCGATTCGATAACAAATGACGAAAACGGACGGATTTCTCAGGTTTTTACTACATATGAACACTTTTCACATTCTCCCGTGCAACTCGGCTGCTAGTCCTCCTTTCATGCCGAATCTCAAGGTCCTAGCTCATGTCCAAGGCACCAAAGCCAGCTAAAAAGTCAATAATCAATACCTAAAACTTGAATTGTACAACTTCTTACTGGCTATTACATCATTTTAGAAGCTTCATATGTGTTCTACTATGGTGCTTTTAGTGCCTCCGCATACCGCAGCACGCGACATAGCTTTGCAGACGATAAGTACAACCGTTTCAGAGAGAAGAGCGGCCAATGTGACGATCTGGCTTTAAGTCGATTCGATAACAAATGACGAAAACGGACGGATTTCTCAGGTTGGTTTTTACTACATATGAACAGTTTTCACATTCTCCCGTGCAACTGGGCTGCTTTTCCTCCTTTCATACAGAATGTTAAGGTCCTAGCTCATGTTCAATGCACCAAAGCCAGCTAAAAATTCAATAACCGATAACTAAAACTTGAATTGTACTACTTCTTACTGGCTATTATATCATCTTAGAAGCTTCATCTGTGTTCTACTATGGTGTTTTTGTGTCTCCGAATACCGCAGTACGCGACATAGCTTTGCAGACGATAAGTAGAACCGTTTCAGAGATAAGAGCGGCCAATGTGATGATCTGGCTTTAAGTCGATTCGATAACAAATGACGAAAACGGACGGATTTCTCAGGTTTTTACTACATATGAACTCTTTTCACATTGTCCCGTGCAACTCGGCTGCTAGTCCTCCTTTCATGCAGAATCTCAAGGTCCTTGCTCATGTCCAAGGCACCAAAGCCAGCTAAAAAGTCAATAATCGATACCTAGAACTTGAATTGTACTACCTCTTACTGGCTATTACATCAACTTAGAAGCTTCATCTGTGTTCTACTATGGTTATTTTAGTGTCTCCACATACCGCAGCACGCGACATAGCTTTGCAGACGATAAGTACAACCGTTTCAGAGAGAAGAGCGGCCAATGTGACCATCTGGCTTTAAGTCGATTCGATAACAAATGACGAAAACGGACGGATATCTCAGGTTTTTACTACATATGAACACTTTTCACATTCTCCCGTGCAACTCGGCTGCTAGTCCTCCTTTCATGCAGAATCGTAAGGTCCTAGCTCATGTCCAAGGCACCAAAGCCACCTAAAAAGTCAATAATCGATACCTAAAACTTGAATTCTACTACTTCTTACTGGCTATTACATCAACTTAGAAGCTTCATCTGTGTTCTACTATGGTGCTTTTAGTGTCTCCGAATACCGCAGTACGCGACATAGCTTTGCAGACGGTAAGAACAACCGTTTCAGAGAGCAGAGCTGCCAATGTGATGATTTGGCTTTAAGTCGATTCGATAACAAATGACGAAAACGGACGGATTTCTCAGGTTGGTTTTTACTACATATGAACACTTTTCACATTCTCCCGTGCAACTCGGCTGCTAGTCCTTCTTTCATGCAGAATCTTAAGGTCCCAGATCATGTCCAAGGCACCAAAGCCAGCTAAAAAGTCAATAATCAATATCTAAAACTTGAATTGTACTACTTCTTACTGGCTATTACATCAACTTAGAAGTTTCATCTGTGTTCTACTATGGTGCTTTTAGTGTCTCCGCATACCGCAGCACGCGACATAGCTTTGCAGACGATAAGTACAACCGTTTTAGAGAGAAGAGCGGCCAATGTGACGATCTGGCTTTAAGTCGATTCGATAACAAATGACGAAAACGGACGGATTTCTGAGGTTTTTACTACATATGAACACTTTTCACATTCTCCCGTGCAACTCGAGTGCTAGTCTTCCTTTCATGCAGATCCTTAAGGTCATAGCTCATGTCCAAGGCACCAAAGCCAGCTAAAAAGTCAATAATTATACCTAAAACTTGAATTGTACTATTTCTTACTGGCTATTATATCATCTTAGAAGCTTCATCTGTGTTCTACTATGCTGCGTTTAGTGTCTCCGAATACCGCAGTACGCGACATAGCTTTGCAGACGATAAGTACAAACGTTTCAGAGAGCAGAGCGGCCAATGTGCCGATTTGGCTTTAAGTCGATTCGATAACAAATGACGAAAACGGACGGATTTCTCAGATTTTTACTACATTTGAACACTTTCCACATTCTCCCGTGCAACTCGGCTGCTAGTCCTACTTTCATGCTGAATCTTAAGGTCCTAGCTTATGTCCAAGGCACCAAAGCCAGCTAAAATGTCAATAACCGATACCTAAAAATTGAATTGTACTACTTCTTACTGGCTATTAAATCATCTTAAAAGCTTCATCTGTGTTCTACTATGGTGTTTTTAGTGTCTCCGAATATCGC
Organism: Schistocerca gregaria; assembly: GCF_023897955.1. Classification (NCBI taxonomy): domain Eukaryota; kingdom Metazoa; phylum Arthropoda; class Insecta; order Orthoptera; family Acrididae; genus Schistocerca; species Schistocerca gregaria. Next base: position 5,159,516 of record NW_026061812.1, on the reverse strand, counting down.
AGTACGCGTCATAGCTTTGCAGACGATAAGTACAACCGTTTCAGAGAGAAGAGCGGCCAATGTGACGATCTGGCTTTAAGTCGATTCGATAACAAATGACGAAAACGGACGGATTTCTCAGGTTTTTACTACATATGAACCCTTTTCACATTCTCCCGTGCAACTCGGCTGCTAGTCCTCCTTTCATGCCGAATCCCAAGGTCCTATCTCATGTCCAATGCACCAAAGCTAGCTAAAAAGTCAATAATCGATACCTAAAACTTGAATTGTACTATTTCTTACTGGCTATTACATCAACTTAGAAGCTTCATCTGTGTTCTACTATGGTGGTTTTAGTGTCTCCACATACCGCAGCACGCGACATAGCTCTGCAGACGATAAGTACAACCGTTTCAGAGAGAAGAGCGGCCAATGTGTCCATCTGGCTTTAAGTCGATTCGATAACAAATGACGAAAACGGACGGATTTCTCAGGTTTTTACTACATATGAACACTTTTCACATTCTCCCGTGCAACTCCTCTGCTAGTCCTCCTCTCATGCAGAATCTTAAGGTCCTAGCTAATGTCCAAGGCACCGAAGCCAGCTAAAAAGTCAATAATCGTTACCTAAAACATGAATTGTACTACTTCTTACTGGCTATTGCATCAACTTAGAAGCTTCATCTGTGTTCTACTATGGTGATTTTAGCGTCCCTGCATACCGCAGCACGCGACATAGCTTTGCAGACGATAAGTACAACAGTTTCAGAGACAACAGCGGCAAATGTGACGATCTGGCTTTAAGTCGATTCGATAACAAATGACGCAAACGGACGGATTTCTCAGGTTTTTACTAGATATGAACACTTTTCACATTCTCCCGTGCACCTCGGCTGCTAGTCCTCCTTTCATGCATAATCTTAAGGTCATAGCTCATGTCCAAGGCACCAAAGCCAGCTAAAAAGTCAATAACGATATCTAAAACTTGAATTGTACTATTTCTTACTGGCTATTACATCATCTTAGAAGCTTCATCTGTGTTCTACTATGGTGCGTTTAGTGTCTCCGAATACCGCAGTACGCGACATAGCTTTGCAGACGATAAGTACAACCGTTCAGAGAGAAGAGCGGCCAATGTGACGATCTGGCTTTAAGTCGATTCGATAACAAATGACGAAAACGGACGGATTTCTCAGGTTTTTACTACATATGAACACTTTTCACATTCTCCCGTGCAACTCGGCTGCTAGTCCTCCTTTCATGCAGAATCTTAAGGTCCTAGCTCATGTCCAAGTCACCAAAGCCAGCTAAAAAGTCAATAATCGATACCTAAAACTTGAATTGGACTAGTTCTTACTGGCTATTACATCAACTTAGATGCTTCATCTGTGTTCTACTATGGTGATTTTAGTGTCGTCGCATACCGCAGCACGCGACATAGCTTTGCAGACGATAAGTACAACCGTTTTAGAGAGAAGAGCGGCCAATGTTACGATCTGGCTTTAAGTCGATTCGATAACGAATGACGAAAACGGACGGATTTCTCAGGTTTTTACTACATATGAACACTTTTCACATTCTCCCGTGCAACTCGGCTGCTAGTCCTCCTTTCATGCAGAATCTTAAGGTCCTAGCTCATGTCCAAGGCTCCAAAGCCACCTAAAAAGTCAATAATCGATACCTAAAACTTGAATTCTACTACTTCTTACTGGCTATTACATCAACTTAGAAGCTTCATTTGTGTTCTACTATGGTGCTTTTAGTGTCTCCGAATTCCGCAGTACGCGACATAGCTTTGCAGACGATAAGAACAACCGTTTCAGAGAGCAGAGCTGCCAATGTGATGATTTGGCTTTAAGTCGATTCGATAACAAATGACGTAAACGGACGGATTTCTCAGGTTGGTTTTTACTACATATGAACACTTTTCACATTCTCCCGTGCAACTCGGCTGCTAGTCCTTCTTTCATGCAGAAACGTAAGGTCCTAGATTATGTCCAAGGCACCAAAGCCAGCTAAAAAGTCAATAAGCAATATCTAAAACTTGAATTGTACTACTTCTTACTGGCTATTACATCAACTTAGAAGTTTCATCTGTGTTCTACTACGGTGCTTTTAGTGTCTCCGCATACCGCAGCACGCGACATAGCTTTGCAGACGATAAGTACAACGGATTCAGAGAGAAGAACGGCAAATGTGACGATCTGGCTTTAAGTCGATTCGATAACAAATGACGAAAACGCACGGATTTCTGAGGTTTTTACTACATTTGAACACTTTTCACATTCTCCCGTGCAACTCGGCTGCTAGTCCTACTTTCATGCTGAATCTTAAGGTCCTAGCTTATGTCCAAGGCATCAAAGCCAGCTAAAAAGTCAATAATCGATATATAAAACTTGAATTGTACTACTTCGTACTGGCTATTACATCAACTTAGAAGCTTTATCTGTGTTCTACTATGATGATTTTCGTGTCTCCGCATACCGCAGCACGCGACATAACTTTGCAGACAATAAGTACAACCGTTTCTGAGAGAAGAGTGGCCAATGTGACGATCTGGCTTTAAGTCGATTCGATAACAAATGACGAAAACGGACGGATTTCTCAGGTTTTTACTACATAATAACACTTTTCACATTCTCCCGTGCAACTCGGCTGCTAGTCCTCCTTTCATGCAGAATCTTAAGGTCCTGGCTCATGTCCAAGGCACCAAAGCCAGCTAAAATGTCAATAACCGATACCTAATAATTGAATTGTACTACTTCTTACTGGCTATTACATCAACTTAGAGGCTTCATCTGTGTTCTACTATGGTGATTTTAGTGTCTCCACATACCGCAGCACGCGACATAGCTCTGCAGACGATAAGTACAACCGTTTAAGAGAGAAGAGCGGCCAATGTGTCCATCTGGCTTTAAGTCGATTCGATAACAAATGACGATAACGGACGGATTTCTCAGGTTTTTACTACATATGAACACTTTTCACATTCTCCGGTGCAACTCCTCTGCTAGTCCTCCTCTCATGCAGAATCTTAAGGTCCTAGCTCATGTCAAAGGCACCGAAGCCAGCTAAAAAGTCAATAATCGATACCTAAAACATGAGTTGTACTACTTCTTACTGGCTATTGCATCAACTTAGAAGCTTCATCTGTGTTCTACTATGGTGATTTTAGCGTCCCTGCATACCGCAGCACGCGACCTAGCTTTGCAGACGATAAGTACAACCGTTCCAGAGAGAGAAGAGCGGCCAATGTGACGATCTGGCTTTAAGTCTATTCGATAACAAATGACGGAAACGGACGGATTTCTCAGGTTTTTACTACATATGAACACTTTTCACATTCTCCCGTGCAACTCGGCTGCTAGTCCTCCTTTCATGCCGAATCTCAAGGTCCTAGCTCATGTCCAAGGCACCAAAGCCAGCTAAAAAGTCAATAATCGATACCTAAAACTTGAATTCTACTACTTCTTACTGGCTATTACACCAACTTAGAAGCTTCATCTGTGTTCTACTATGGTGCTTTTAGTGTCTCCGAATACCGCAGTACGCGACATAGCTTTGCAGACGGTAAGAACAACCGTTTCAGAGAGCAGAGCTGCCAATGTGATGATTTGGCTTTAAGTCGATTCGATAACAAATGACGAAAACGGACGGATTTCTCAGGTTGGTTTTTACTACATATGAACACTTTTCACATTCTCCCGTGCAACTCGGCTGCTAGTCCTTCTTTCATGCAGAATCTTAAGGTCCTAGATCATGTCCAAGGCACCAAAGCCAGCTAAAAAGTCAATAATCAATATCTAAAACTTGAATTGTACTACTTCTTACTGGCTATTACATCAACTTAGAAGTTTCATCTGTGTTCTACTATGGTGCTTTTAGTGTCTCCGCATACCGCAGCACGCGACATAGCTTTGCAGACGATAAGTACAACGGATTCAGAGAGAAGAACGGCAAATGTGACGATCTGGCTTTAAGTCGATTCGATAACAAATGACGAAAACGGACGGATTTCTGAGGTTTTTACTACATATGAACACTTTTCACATTCTCCCGTGCAACTCGAGTGCTAGTCTTCCTTTCATGCAGAACCTTAAGGTCATAGCTCATGTCCAAGGCACCAAAGCCAGCTAAAAAGTCAATAATTATACCTAAAACTTGAATTGTACTATTTCTTACTGGCTATTATATCATCTTAGAAGCTTCATCTGTGTTCTACTATGCTGCGTTTAGTGTCTCCGAATACCGCAGTACGCGAAGTAGCTTTGCAGACGATAAGTACAAACGTTTCAGAGAGCAGAGCGGCCAATGTGCCGATTTGGCTTTAAGTCGATTCGATAACAAATGACGAAAACGGACGGATTTCTCAGATTTTTACTACATTTGAACACTTTTCACATTCTCCCGTGCAACTCGGCTGCTAGTCCTACTTTCATGCTGAATCTTAAGGTCCTAGCTCATGTCCAAGGCACCAAAGCCAGCTAAAAAGTCAATAATCGATACCTAAAACTTGAATTGTACTACTTCTTACTGGCTATTACATCAACTTAGAAGCTTTATCTGTGTTCTACTATGATGATTTTCGTGTCTCCGCATACCGCAGCACGCGACATAACTTTGCAGACAATAAGTACAACCGTTTCAGAGAGAAGAGTGGCCAATGTGACGATTTGGCTTGAAGTCGATTCGATAACAAATGACGAAAACGGGCGGATTTCTCAGGTTTTTACTACATATGAACACTTTTCACATTCTCCCGTGCAACTCGGCTGCTAGTCCTCCTTACATGCAGAATCTTAAGGTCCTGGCTCATGTCCAAGGCACCAAAGCCAGCTAAAATGTCAATAACCGATACCTAAAAATTGAATTGTACTACTTCTTACTGGCTATTACATCATCTTAAAAGCTTCATCTGTGTTCTACTATGGTGTTTTTAGTGTCTCCGAATATCGCAGTACGCGTCATAGCTTTGCAGACGATAAGTACAACCGTTTCAGAGAGAAGAGCGGCCAATGTGACGATCTGGCTTTAAGTCGATTCGATAACAAATGACGAAAACGGACGGATTTCTCAGGTTTTTACTACATATGAACACTTTTCACATTCTCCCGTGCAACTCGGCTGCTAGTCCTCCTTTCATGGCGAATCCCAAGGTCCTAGCTCATGTCCAATGCACCAAAGCCAGCTAAAAAGTCAATAATCGATACCTAAAACTTGAATTGTACTATTTCTTACTGGCTATTACATCAACTTAGAAGCTTCATCTGTGTTCTACTATGGTGATTTTAGTGTCTCCACATACCGCAGCACGCGACATAGCTCTGCAGACGATAAGTACAACCGTTTAAGTGAGAAGAGCGGCCAATGTGTCCATCTGGCTTTAAGTCGATTCGATAACAAATGACGAAAACGGACGGATTTCTCAGGTTTTTACTACATATGAACACTTTTCACATTCTCCCGTGCAACTCCTCTGCTAGTCCTCCTCTCATGCAGACTCTTAAGGTCCTAGCTAATGTCCAAGGCACCGAAGCTGCTAAAAAGTCAATAATCGATACCTAAAACATGAATTGTACTACTTCTTACTGGCTATTACATCAACTTAGAAGTTTCATCTGTGTTCTACTATGGTGCTTTTAGTGTCTCCGCATACCGCAGCACGCGACATAGCTTTGCAGACGATAAGTGCAACCGTTTTAGAGAGAAGAGCGGCCAATGTGACGATCTGGCTTTAAGTCGATTCGATAACAAATGACGAAAACGGACGGATTTCTGAGGTTTTTACTACATATGAACACTTTTCACATTCTCCCGTGCAACTCGAGTGCTAGTCTTCCTTTCATGCAGATCCTTAAGGTCATAGCTCATGTCCAAGGCACCAAAGCCAGCTAAAAAGTCAATAATTATACCTAAAACTTGAATTGTACTATTTCTTACTGGCTATTATATCATCTTAGAAGCTTCATCTGTGTTCTACTATGCTGCGTTTAGTGTCTCCGAATACCGCAGTACGCGACATAGCTTTGCAGACGATAAGTACAAACGTTTCAGAGAGCAGAGCGGCCAATGTGCCGATTTGGCTTTAAGTCGATTCGATAACAAATGACGAAAACGGACGGATTTCTCAGATTTTTACTACATTTGAACACTTTTCACATTCTCCCGTGCAACTCGGCTGCTAGTCCTACTTTCATGCTGAATCTTAAGGTCCTAGCTTATGTCCAAGGCACCAAAGCCAGCTAAAATGTCAATAACCGATACCTAAAAATTGAATTGTACTACTTCTTACTGGCTATTACATCATCTTAAAAGCTTCATCTGTGTTCTACTATGGTGTTTTTAGTGTCTCCGAATATCGCAGTACGCGTCATAGCTTTGCAGACGATAAGTACAACCGTTTCAGAGAGAAGAGCGGCCAATGTGACGATCTGGCTTTAAGTCGATTCGATAACAAATGACGAAAACGGACGGATTTCTCAGGTTTTTACTACATATGAACACTTTTCACATTCTCCCGTGCAACTCGGCTGCTAGTCCTCCTTTCATGCCGAATCCCAAGGTCCTATCTCATGTCCAATGCACCAAAGCTAGCTAAAAAGTCAATAATCGATACCTAAAACTTGAATTGTACTATTTCTTACTGGCTATTACATCAACTTAGAAGCTTCATCTGTGTTCTACTATGGTGGTTTTAGTGTCTCCACATACCGCAGCACGCGACATAGCTCTGCAGACGATAAGTACAACCGTTTCAGAGAGAAGAGCGGCCAATGTGTCCATCTGGCTTTAAGTCGATTCGATAACAAATGACGAAAACGGACGGATTTCTCAGGTTTTTACTACATATGAACACTTTTCACATTCTCCCGTGCAACTCCTCTGCTAGTCCTCCTCTCATGCAGAATCTTAAGGTCCTAGCTAATGTCCAAGGCACCGAAGCCAGCTAAAAAGTCAATAATCGTTACCTAAAACATGAATTGTACTACTTCTTACTGGCTATTGCATCAACTTAGAAGCTTCATCTGTGTTCTACTATGGTGATTTTAGCGTCCCTGCATACCGCAGCACGCGACATAGCTTTGCAGACGATAAGTACAACAGTTTCAGAGACAAGAGCGGCAAATGTGACGATCTGGCTTTAAGTCGATTCGATAACAAATGACGCAAACGGACGGATTTCTCAGGTTTTTACTAGATATGAACACTTTTCACATTCTCCCGTGCACCTCGGCTGCTAGTCCTCCTTTCATGCATAATCTTAAGGTCATAGCTCATGTCCAAGGCACCAAAGCCAGCTAAAAAGTCAATAACGATATCTAAAACTTGAATTGTACTATTTCTTACTGGCTATTACATCATCTTAGAAGCTTCATCTGTGTTCTACTATGGTGCGTTTAGTGTCTCCGAATACCGCAGTACGCGACATAGCTTTGCAGACGATAAGTACAACCGTTCAGAGAGAAGAGCGGCCAATGTGACGATCTGGCTTTAAGTCGATTCGATAACAAATGACGAAAACGGACGGATTTCTCAGGTTTTTACTACATATGAACACTTTTCACATTCTCCCGTGCAACTCGGCTGCTAGTCCTCCTTTCATGCAGAATCTTAAGGTCCTAGCTCATGTCCAAGTCACCAAAGCCAGCTAAAAAGTCAATAATCGATACCTAAAACTTGAATTGGACTAGTTCTTACTGGCTATTACATCAACTTAGATGCTTCATCTGTGTTCTACTATGGTGATTTTAGTGTCTCCGCATACCGCAGCACGCGACATAGCTTTTGCAGACGATAAGTACAACCGTTTTAGAGAGAAGAGCGGCCAATGTTACGATCTGGCTTTAAGTCGATTCGATAACGAATGAAGAAAACGGACGGATTTCTCAGGTTTTTACTACATATGAACACTTTTCACATTCTCCCGTGCAACTCGGCTGCTAGTCCTCCTTTCATGCAGAATCTTAAGGTCCTAGCTCATGTCCAAGGCTCCAAAGCCACCTAAAAAGTCAATAATCGATACCTAAAACTTGAATTCTACTACTTCTTACTGGCTATTACATCAACTTAGAAGCTTCATTTGTGTTCTACTATGGTGCTTTTAGTGTCTCCGAATTCCGCAGTACGCGACATAGCTTTGCAGACGATAAGAACAACCGTTTCAGAGAGCAGAGCTGCCAATGTGATGATTTGGCTTTAAGTCGATTCGATAACAAATGACGTAAACGGACGGATTTCTCAGGTTGGTTTTTACTACATATGAACACTTTTCACATTCTCCCGTGCAACTCGGCTGCTAGTCCTTCTTTCATGCAGAAACTTAAGGTCCTAGATTATGTCCAAGGCACCAAAGCCAGCTAAAAAGTCAATAAGCAATATCTAAAACTTGAATTGTACTACTTCTTACTGGCTATTACATCAACTTAGAAGTTTCATCTGTGTTCTACTACGGTGCTTTTAGTGTCTCCGCATACCGCAGCACGCGACATAGCTTTGCAGACGATAAGTACAACGGATTCAGAGAGAAGAACGGCAAATGTGACGATCTGGCTTTAAGTCGATTCGATAACAAATGACGAAAACGGACGGATTTCTGAGGTTTTTACTACATTTGAACACTTTTCACATTCTCCCGTGCAACTCGGCTGCTAGTCCTACTTTCATGCTGAATCGTAAGGTCCTAGCTTATGTCCAAGGCATCAAAGCCAGCTAAAAAGTCAATAATCGATACCTAAAACTTGAATTGTACTACTTCGTACTGGCTATTACATCAACTTAGAAGCTTTATCTGTGTTCTACTATGATGATTTTCGTGTCTCCGCATACCGCAGCACGCGACATAACTTTGCAGACGATAAGTACAACCGTTTAAGAGAGAAGAGCGGCCAATGTGTCCATCTGGCTTTAAGTCGATTCGATAACAAATGACGAAAACGGACGGATTTCTCAGGTTTTTACTACATATGAACACTTTTCACATTCTCCGGTGCAACTCCTCTGCTAGTCCTCCTCTCATGCAGAATCTTAAGGTCCTGGCTCATGTCCAAGGCACCAAAGCAAGCTAAAATGTCAATAACCGATACCTAATAATTGAATTGTACTACTTCTTACTGGCTATTACATCAACTTAGAAGCTTCATCTGTGTTCTACTATGGTGATTTTAGTGTCTCCACATACCGCAGCACGCGACATAGCTCTGCAGACGATAAGTACAACCGTTTAAGAGAGAAGAGCGGCCAATGTGTCCATCTGGCTTTAAGTCGATTCGATAACAAATGACGAAAACGGACGGATTTCTCAGGTTTTTACTACATATGAACACTTTTCACATTCTCCGGTGCAACTCCTCTGCTAGTCCTCCTCTCATGCAGAATCTTAAGGTCCTAGCTCATGTCAAAGGCACCGAAGCCAGCTAAAAAGTCAATAATCGATACCTAAAACATGAATTGTACTACTTCTTACTGGCTATTGCATCAACTTAGAAGCTTCATCTGTGTTCTACTATGGTGATTTTAGCGTCCCTGCATACCGCAGCACGCGACCTAGCTTTGCAGACGATAAGTACAACCGTTCCAGAGAGAGAAGAGCGGCCAATGTGACGATCTGGCTTTAAGTCTATTCGATAACAAATGACGGAAACGGACGGATTTCTGAGGTTTTTACTACATATGAACACTTTTCACATTCTCCCGTGCAACTCGAGTGCTAGTCTTCCTTTCATGCAGATCCTTAAGGTCATAGCTCATGTCCAAGGCACCAAAGCCAGCTAAAAAGTCAATAATTATACCTAAAACTTGAATTGTACTATTTCTTACTGGCTATTATATCATCTTAGAAGCTTCATCTGTGTTCTACTATGCTGCGTTTAGTGTCTCCGAATACCGCAGTACGCGACATAGCTTTGCAGACGATAAGTACAAACGTTTCAGAGAGCAGAGCGGCCAATGTGCCGATTTGGCTTTAAGTCGATTCGATAACAAATGACGAAAACGGACGGATTTCTCAGATTTTTACTACATTTGAACACTTTTCACATTCTCCCGTGCAACTCGGCTGCTAGTCCTACTTTCATGCTGAATCTTAAGGTCCTAGCTTATGTCCAAGGCACCAAAGCCAGCTAAAATGTCAATAACCGATACCTAAAAATTGAATTGTACTACTTCTTACTGGCTATTACATCATCTTAAAAGCTTCATCTGTGTTCTACTATGGTGTTTTTAGTGTCTCCGAATATCGCAGTACGCGTCATAGCTTTGCAGACGATAAGTACAACCGTTTCAGAGAGAAGAGCGGCCAATGTGACGATCTGGCTTTAAGTCGATTCGATAACAAATGACGAAAACGGACGGATTTCTCAGGTTTTTACTACATATGAACACTTTTCACATTCTCCCGTGCAACTCGGCTGCTAGTCCTCCTTTCATGCCGAATCCCAAGGTCCTATCTCATGTCCAATGCACCAAAGCCAGCTAAAAAGTCAATAATCGATACCTAAAACTTGAATTGTACTACTTCTTACTGGCTATTACATCAACTTAGAAGCTTTATCTGTGTTCTACTATGATGATTTTCGTGTCTCCGCATACCGCAGCACGCGACATAACTTTGCAGACAATAAGTACAACCGTTTCAGAGAGAAGAGTGGCCAATGTGACGATTTGGCTTGAAGTCGATTCGATAACAAATGACGAAAACGGGCGGATTTCTCAGGTTTTTACTACATATGAACACTTTTCACATTCTCCCGTGCAACTCGGCTGCTAGTCCTCCTTACATGCAGAATCTTAAGGTCCTGGCTCATGTCCAAGGCACCAAAGCCAGCTAAAATGTCAATAACCGATACCTAAAAATTGAATTGTACTACTTCTTACTGGCTATTACATCATCTTAAAAGCTTCATCTGTGTTCTACTATGGTGTTTTTAGTGTCTCCGAATATCGCAGTACGCGTCATAGCTTTGCAGACGATAAGTACAACCGTTTCAGAGAGAAGAGCGGCCAATGTGACGATCTGGCTTTAAGTCGATTCGATAACAAATGACGAAAACGGACGGATTTCTGAGGTTTTTACTACATATGAACACTTTTCACATTCTCCCGTGCAACTCGAGTGCTAGTCTTCCTTTCATGCAGATCCTTAAGGTCATAGCTCATGTCCAAGGCACCAAAGCCAGCTAAAAAGTCAATAATTATACCTAAAACTTGAATTGTACTATTTCTTACTGGCTATCATATCATCTTAGAAGCTTCATCTGTGTTCTACTATGCTGCGTTTAGTGTCTCCGAATATCGCAGTACGCGTCATAGCTTTGCAGACGATAAGTACAACCGTTTCAGAGAGAAGAGCGGCCAATGTGACGATCTGGCTTTAAGTCGATTCGATAACAAATGACGAAAACGGACGGATTTCTCAGGTTTTTACTACATATGAACACTTTTCACATTCTCCCGTGCAACTCGGCTGCTAGTCCTCCTTTCATGCCGAATCCCAAGGTCCTATCTCATGTCCAATGCACCAAAGCTAGCTAAAAAGTCAATAATCGATACCTAAAACTTGAATTGTACTATTTCTTACTGGCTATTACATCAACTTAGAAGCTTCATCTGTGTTCTACTATGGTGGTTTTAGTGTCTCCACATACCGCAGCACGCGACATAGCTCTGCAGACGATAAGTACAACCGTTTCAGAGAGAAGAGCGGCCAATGTGTCCATCTGGCTTTAAGTCGATTCGATAACAAATGACGAAAACGGACGGATTTCTCAGGTTTTTACTACATATGAACACTTTTCACATTCTCCCGTGCAACTCCTCTGCTAGTCCTCCTCTCATGCAGAATCTTAAGGTCCTAGCTAATGTCCAAGGCACCGAAGCCAGCTAAAAAGTCAATAATCGTTACCTAAAACATGAATTGTACTACTTCTTACTGGCTATTGCATCAACTTAGAGGCTTCATCTGTGTTCTACTATGGTGATTTTAGCGTCCCTGCATACCGCAGCACGCGACATAGCTTTGCAGACGATAAGTACAACAGTTTCAGAGACAAGAGCGGCAAATGTGACGATCTGGCTTTAAGTCGATTCGATAACAAATGACGCAAACGGACGGATTTCTCAGGTTTTTACTAGATATGAACACTTTTCACATTCTCCCGTGCACCTCGGCTGCTAGTCCTCCTTTCATGCATAATCTTAAGGTCATAGCTCATGTCCAAGGCACCAAAGCCAGCTAAAAAGTCAATAACGATATCTAAAACTTGAATTGTACTATTTCTTACTGGCTATTACATCATCTTAGAAGCTTCATCTGTGTTCTACTATGGTGCGTTTAGTGTCTCCGAATACCGCAGTACGCGACATAGCTTTGCAGACGATAAGTACAACCGTTCAGAGAGAAGAGCGGCCAATGTGACGATCTGGCTTTAAGTCGATTCGATAACAAATGACGAAAACGGACGGATTTCTCAGGTTTTTACTACATATGAACACTTTTCACATTCTCCCGTGCAACTCGGCTGCTAGTCCTCCTTTCATGCAGAATCTTAAGGTCCTAGCTCATGTCCAAGTCACCAAAGCCAGCTAAAAAGTCAATAATCGATACCTAAAACTTGAATTGGACTAGTTCTTACTGGCTATTACATCAACTTAGATGCTTCATCTGTGTTCTACTATGGTGATTTTAGTGTCTCCGCATACCGCAGCACGCGACATAGCTTTTGCAGACGATAAGTACAACCGTTTTAGAGAGAAGAGCGGCCAATGTTACGATCTGGCTTTAAGTCGATTCGATAACGAATGACGAAAACGGACGGATTTCTCAGGTTTTTACTACATATGAACACTTTTCACATTCTCCCGTGCAACTCGGCTGCTAGTCCTCCTTTCATGCAGAATCTTAAGGTCCTAGCTCATGTCCAAGGCTCCAAAGCCACCTAAAATGTCAATAATCGATACCTAAAACTTGAATTCTACTACTTCTTACTGGCTATTACATCAACTTAGAAGCTTCATTTGTGTTCTACTATGGTGCTTTTAGTGTCTCCGAATTCCGCAGTACGCGACATAGCTTTGCAGACGATAAGAACAACCGTTTCAGAGAGCAGAGCTGCCAATGTGATGATTTGGCTTTAAGTCGATTCGATAACAAATGACGTAAACGGACGGATTTCTCAGGTTGGTTTTTACTACATATGAACACTTTTCACATTCTCCCGTGCAACTCGGCTGCTAGTCCTTCTTTCATGCAGAAACTTAAGGTCCTAGATTATGTCCAAGGCACCAAAGCCAGCTAAAAAGTCAATAAGCAATATCTAAAACTTGAATTGTACTACTTCTTACTGGCTATTACATCAACTTAGAAGTTTCATCTGTGTTCTACTACGGTGCTTTTAGTGTCTCCGCATACCGCAGCACGCGACATAGCTTTGCAGACGATAAGTACAACGGATTCAGAGACAAGAACGGCAAATGTGACGATCTGGCTTTAAGTCGATTCGATAACAAATGACGAAAACGGACGGATTTCTGAGGTTTTTACTACATTTGAACACTTTTCACATTCTCCCGTGCAACTCGGCTGCTAGTCCTACTTTCATGCTGAATCTTAAGGTCCTAGCTTATGTCCAAGGCATCAAAGCCAGCTAAAAAGTCAATAATCGATACCTAAAACTTGAATTGTACTACTTCGTACTGGCTATTACATCAACTTAGAAGCTTTATCTGTGTTCTACTATGATGATTTTCGTGTCTCCGCATACCGCAGCACGCGACATAACTTTGCAGACGATAAGTACAACCGTTTAAGAGAGAAGAGCGGCCAATGTGTCCATCTGGCTTTAAGTCGATTCGATAACAAATGACGAAAACGGACGGATTTCTCAGGTTTTTACTACATATGAACACTTTTCACATTCTCCGGTGCAACTCCTCTGCTAGTCCTCCTCTCATGCAGAATCTTAAGGTCCTGGCTCATGTCCAAGGCACCAAAGCCAGCTAAAATGTCAATAACCGATACCTAATAATTGAATTGTACTACTTCTTACTGGCTATTACATCAACTTAGAAGCTTCATCTGTGTTCTACTATGGTGATTTTAGTGTCTCCACATACCGCAGCACGCGACATAGCTCTGCAGACGATAAGTACAACCGTTTAAGAGAGAAGAGCGGCCAATGTGTCCATCTGGCTTTAAGTCGATTCGATAACAAATGACGAAAACGGACGGATTTCTCAGGTTTTTACTACATATGAACACTTTTCACATTCTCCGGTGCAACTCCTCTGCTAGTCCTCCTCTCATGCAGAATCTTAAGGTCCTAGCTCATGTCAAAGGCACCGAAGCCAGCTAAAAAGTCAATAATCGATACCTAAAACATGAATTGTACTACTTCTTACTGGCTATTGCATCAACTTAGAAGCTTCATCTGTGTTCTACTATGGTGATTTTAGCGTCCCTGCATACCGCAGCACGCGACCTAGCTTTGCAGACGATAAGTACAACCGTTCCAGAGAGAGAAGAGCGGCCAATGTGACGATCTGGCTTTAAGTCTATTCGATAACAAATGACGGAAACGGACGGATATCTGAGGTTTTTACTACATATGAACACTTTTCACATTCTCCCGTGCAACTCGAGTGCTAGTCTTCCTTTCATGCAGATCCTTAAGGTCATAGCTCATGTCCAAGGCACCAAAGCCAGCTAAAAAGTCAATAATTATACCTAAAACTTGAATTGTACTATTTCTTACTGGCTATTATATCATCTTAGAAGCTTCATCTGTGTTCTACTATGCTGCGTTTAGTGTCTCCGAATACCGCAGTACGCGACATAGCTTTGCAGACGATAAGTACAAACGTTTCAGAGAGCAGAGCGGCCAATGTGCCGATTTGGCTTTAAGTCGATTCGATAACAAATGACGAAAACGGACGGATTTCTCAGATTTTTACTACATTTGAACACTTTTCACATTCTCCCGTGCAACTCGGCTGCTAGTCCTACTTTCATGCTGAATCTTAAGGTCCTAGCTTATGTCCAAGGCACCAAAGCCAGCTAAAATGTCAATAACCGATACCTAAAAATTGAATTGTACTACTTCTTACTGGCTATTACATCATCTTAAAAGCTTCATCTGTGTTCTACTATGGTGTTTTTAGTGTCTCCGAATATCGCAGTACGCGTCATAGCTTTGCAGACGATAAGTACAACCGTTTCAGAGAGAAGAGCGGCCAATGTGACGATCTGGCTTTAAGTCGATTCGATAACAAATGACGAAAACGGACGGATTTCTCAGGTTTTTACTACATATGAACACTTTTCACATTCTCCCGTGCAACTCGGCTGCTAGTCCTCCTTTCATGCCGAATCCCAAGGTCCTATCTCATGTCCAATGCACCAAAGCTAGCTAAAAAGTCAATAATCGATACCTAAAACTTGAATTGTACTATTTCTTACTGGCTATTACATCAACTTAGAAGCTTCATCTGTGTTCTACTATGGTGGTTTTAGTGTCTCCACATACCGCAGCACGCGACATAGCTCTGCAGACGATAAGTACAACCGTTTCAGAGAGAAGAGCGGCCAATGTGTCCATCTGGCTTTAAGTCGATTCGATAACAAATGACGAAAACGGACGGATTTCTCAGGTTTTTACTACATATGAACACTTTTCACATTCTCCCGTGCAACTCCTCTGCTAGTCCTCCTCTCATGCAGAATCTTAAGGTCCTAGCTAATGTCCAAGGCACCGAAGCCAGCTAAAAAGTCAATAATCGTTACCTAAAACATGAATTGTACTACTTCTTACTGGCTATTGCATCAACTTAGAAGCTTCATCTGTGTTCTACTATGGTGATTTTAGCGTCCCTGCATACCGCAGCACGCGACATAGCTTTGCAGACGATAAGTACAACAGTTTCAGAGACAAGAGCGGCAAATGTGACGATCTGGCTTTAAGTCGATTCGATAACAAATGACGCAAACGGACGGATTTCTCAGGTTTTTACTAGATATGAACACTTTTCACATTCTCCCGTGCACCTCGGCTGCTAGTCCTCCTTTCATGCATAATCTTAAGGTCATAGCTCATGTCCAAGGCACCAAAGCCAGCTAAAAAGTCAATAACGATATCTAAAACTTGAATTGTACTATTTCTTACTGGCTATTACATCATCTTAGAAGCTTCATCTGTGTTCTACTATGGTGCGTTTAGTGTCTCCGAATACCGCAGTACGCGACATAGCTTTGCAGACGATAAGTACAACCGTTCAGAGAGAAGAGCGGCCAATGTGACGATCTGGCTTTAAGTCGATTCGATAACAAATGACGAAAACGGACGGATTTCTCAGGTTTTTACTACATATGAACACTTTTCACATTCTCCCGTGCAACTCGGCTGCTAGTCCTCCTTTCATGCAGAATCTTAAGGTCCTAGCTCATGTCCAAGTCACCAAAGCCAGCTAAAAAGTCAATAATCGATACCTAAAACTTGAATTGTACTACTTCTTACTGGCTATTACATCAACTTAGATGCTTCATCTGTGTTCTACTATGGTGATTTTAGTGTCTCCGCATACCGCAGCACGCGACATAGCTTTGCAGACGATAAGTACAACCGTTTTAGAGAGAAGAGCGGCCAATGTTACGATCTGGCTTTAAGTCGATTCGATAACGAATGACGAAAACGGACGGATTTCTCAGGTTTTTACTACATATGAACACTTTTCACATTCTCCCGTGCAACTCGGCTGCTAGTCCTCCTTTCATGCAGAATCTTAAGGTCCTAGCTCATGTCCAAGGCTCCAAAGCCACCTAAAAAGTCAATAATCGATACCTAAAACTTGAATTCTACTACTTCTTACTGGCTATTACATCAACTTAGAAGCTTCATTTGTGTTCTACTATGGTGCTTTTAGTGTCTCCGAATTCCGCAGTACGCGACATAGCTTTGCAGACGATAAGAACAACCGTTTCAGAGAGCAGAGCTGCCAATGTGATGATTTGGCTTTAAGTCGATTCGATAACAAATGACGTAAACGGACGGATTTCTCAGGTTGGTTTTTACTACATATGAACACTTTTCACATTCTCCCGTGCAACTCGGCTGCTAGTCCTTCTTTCATGCAGAAACGTAAGGTCCTAGATTATGTCCAAGGCACCAAAGCCAGCTAAAAAGTCAATAAGCAATATCTAAAACTTGAATTGTACTACTTCTTACTGGCTATTACATCAACTTAGAAGTTTCATCTGTGTTCTACTACGGTGCTTTTAGTGTCTCCGCATACCGCAGCACGCGACATAGCTTTGCAGACGATAAGTACAACGGATTCAGAGAGAAGAACGGCAAATGTGACGATCTGGCTTTAAGTCGATTCGATAACAAATGACGAAAACGCACGGATTTCTGAGGTTTTTACTACATTTGAACACTTTTCACATTCTCCCGTGCAACTCGGCTGCTAGTCCTACTTTCATGCTGAATCTTAAGGTCCTAGCTTATGTCCAAGGCATCAAAGCCAGCTAAAAAGTCAATAATCGATATATAAAACTTGAATTGTACTACTTCGTACTGGCTATTACATCAACTTAGAAGCTTTATCTGTGTTCTACTATGATGATTTTCGTGTCTCCGCATACCGCAGCACGCGACATAACTTTGCAGACAATAAGTACAACCGTTTCTGAGAGAAGAGTGGCCAATGTGACGATCTGGCTTTAAGTCGATTCGATAACAAATGACGAAAACGGACGGATTTCTCAGGTTTTTACTACATAATAACACTTTTCACATTCTCCCGTGCAACTCGGCTGCTAGTCCTCCTTTCATGCAGAATCTTAAGGTCCTGGCTCATGTCCAAGGCACCAAAGCCAGCTAAAATGTCAATAACCGATACCTAATAATTGAATTGTACTACTTCTTACTGGCTATTACATCAACTTAGAAGCTTCATCTGTGTTCTACTATGGTGATTTTAGTGTCTCCACATACCGCAGCACGCGACATAGCTCTGCAGACGATAAGTACAACCGTTTAAGAGAGAAGAGCGGCCAATGTGTCCATCTGGCTTTAAGTCGATTCGATAACAAATGACGATAACGGACGGATTTCTCAGGTTTTTACTACATATGAACACTTTTCACATTCTCCGGTGCAACTCCTCTGCTAGTCCTCCTCTCATGCAGAATCTTAAGGTCCTAGCTCATGTCAAAGGCACCGAAGCCAGCTAAAAAGTCAATAATCGATACCTAAAACATGAATTGTACTACTTCTTACTGGCTATTGCATCAACTTAGAAGCTTCATCTGTGTTCTACTATGGTGATTTTAGCGTCCCTGCATACCGCAGCACTCGACCTAGCTTTGCAGACGATAAGTACAACCGTTCCAGAGAGAGAAGAGCGGCCAATGTGACGATCTGGCTTTAAGTCTATTCGATAACAAATGACGGAAACGGACGGATTTCTCAGGTTTTTACTACATATGAACACTTTTCACATTCTCCCGTGCAACTCGGCTGCTAGTCCTCCTCTCATGCCGAATCTCAAGGTCCTAGCTCATGTCCAAGGCACCAAAGCCAGCTAAAAAGTCAATAATCGATACCTAAAACTTGAATTCTACTACTTCTTACTGGCTATTACACCAACTTAGAAGCTTCATCTGTGTTCTACTATGGTGCTTTTAGTGTCTCCGAATAACGCAGTACGCGACATAGCTTTGCAGACGGTAAGAACAACCGTTTCAGAGAGCAGAGCTGCCAATGTGATGATTTGGCTTTAAGTCGATTCGATAACAAATGACGAAAACGGACGGATTTCTCAGGTTGGTTTTTACTACATATGAACACTTTTCACATTCTCCCGTGCAACTCGGCTGCTAGTCCTTCTTTCATGCAGAATCTTAAGGTCCTAGATCATGTCCAAGGCACCAAAGCCAGCTAAAAAGTCAATAATCAATATCTAAAACTTGAATTGTACTACTTCTTACTGGCTATTACATCAACTTAGAAGTTTCATCTGTGTTCTACTATGGTGCTTTTAGTGTCTCCGCATACCGCAGCACGCGACATAGCTTTGCAGACGATAAGTACAACGGATTCAGAGAGAAGAACGGCAAATGTGACGATCTGGCTTTAAGTCGATTCGATAACAAATGACGAAAACGGACGGATTTCTGAGGTTTTTACTGCATATGAACACTTTTCACATTCTCCCGTGCAACTCGAGTGCTAGTCTTCCTTTCATGCAGAACCTTAAGGTCATAGCTCATGTCCAAGGCACCAAAGCCAGCTAAAAAGTCAATAATTATACCTAAAACTTGAATTGTACTATTTCTTACTGGCTATTATATCATCTTAGAAGCTTCATCTGTGTTCTACTATGCTGCGTTTAGTGTCTCCGAATACCGCAGTACGCGAAGTAGCTTTGCAGACGATAAGTACAAACGTTTCAGAGAGCAGAGCGGCCAATGTGCCGATTTGGCTTTAAGTCGATTCGATAACAAATGACGAAAACGGACGGATTTCTCAGATTTTTACTACATTTGAACACTTTTCACATTCTCCCGTGCAACTCGGCTGCTAGTCCTACTTTCATGCTGAATCTTAAGGTCCTAGCTCATGTCCAAGGCACCAAAGCCAGCTAAAAAGTCAATAATCGATACCTAAAACTTGAATTGTACTACTTCTTACTGGCTATTACATCAACTTAGAAGCTTTATCTGTGTTCTACTATGATGATTTTCGTGTCTCCGCATACCGCAGCACGCGACATAACTTTGCAGACAATAAGTACAACCGTTTCAGAGAGAAGAGTGGCCAATGTGACGATTTGGCTTGAAGTCGATTCGATAACAAATGACGAAAACGGGCGGATTTCTCAGGTTTTTACTACATATGAACACTTTTCACATTCTCCCGTGCAACTCGGCTGCTAGTCCTCCTTACATGCAGAATCTGAAGGTCCTGGCTCATGTCCAAGGCACCAAAGCCAGCTAAAATGTCAATAACCGATACCTAAAAATTGAATTGTACTACTTCTTACTGGCTATTACATCATCTTAAAAGCTTCATCTGTGTTCTACTATGGTGTTTTTAGTGTCTCCGAATATCGCAGTACGCGTCATAGCTTTGCAGACGATAAGTACAACCGTTTCAGAGAGAAGAGCGGCCAATGTGACGATCTGGCTTTAAGTCGATTCGATAACAAATGACGAAAACGGACGGATTTCTCAGGTTTTTACTACATATGAACACTTTTCACATTCTCCCGTGCAACTCGGCTGCTAGTCCTCCTTTCATGGCGAATCCCAAGGTCCTAGCTCATGTCCAATGCACCAAAGCCAGCTAAAAAGTCAATAATCGATACCTAAAACTTGAATTGTACTATTTCTTACTGGCTATTACATCAACTTAGAAGCTTCATCTGTGTTCTACTATGGTGATTTTAGTGTCTCCACATACCGCAGCACGCGACATAGCTCTGCAGACGATAAGTACAACCGTTTAAGAGAGAAGAGCGGCCAATGTGTCCATCTGGCTTTAAGTCGATTCGATAACAAATGACGAAAACGGACGGATTTCTCAGGTTTTTACTACATATGAACACTTTTCACATTCTTCCGTGCAACTCCTCTGCTAGTCCTCCTCTCATGCAGACTCTTAAGGTCCTAGCTAATGTCCAAGGCACCGAAGCTGCTAAAAAGTCAATAATCGATACCTAAAACATGAATTGTACTACTTCTTACTGGCTATTGCATCAACTTAGAAGCTTCATCTGTGTTCTACTATGGTGATTTTAGCGTCCCTGCATACCGCAGCACGCGACATAGCTTTGCAGACGATAAGTACAACAGTTTCAGAGACAAGAGCGGCAAATGTGACGATCTGGCTTTAAGTCGATTCGATAACAAATGACGCAAACGGACGGATTTCTCAGGTTTTTACTAGATATGAACACTTTTCACATTCTCCCGTGCAACTCGGCTGCTAGTCCTCCTTTCATGCATAATCTTAAGGTCATAGCTCATGTCCAAGGCACCAAAGCCAGCTAAAAAGTCAATAACGATATCTAAAACTTGAATTGTACTATTTCTTACTGGCTATTACATCATCTTAGAAGCTTCATCTGTGTTCTACTATAGTGCGTTTAGTGTCTCCGAATACCGCAGTACGCGACATAGCTTTGCAGACGATAAGTACAACCGTTCAGAGAGAAGAGCGGCCAATGTGACGATCTGGCTTTAAGTCGATTCGATAACAAATGACGAAAACGGACGGATTTCTCAGGTTGGTTTTTACTACATATGAACACTTTTCACATTCTCCCGTGCAACTCGGCTGCTAGTCCTTCTTTCATGCAGAATCTTAAGGTTCTAGATCATGTCCAAGGCACCAAAGCCAGCTAAAAAGTCAATAATCAATATCTAAAACTTGAATTGTACTACTTCTTACTGGCTATTACATCAACTTAGAAGTTTCATCTGTGTTCTACTATGGTGCTTTTAGTGTCTCCGCATACCGCAGCACGCGACATAGCTTTGCAGACGATAAGTACAACCGTTTTAGAGAGAAGAGCGGCCAATGTGACGATCTGGCTTTAAGTCGATTCGATAACAAATGACGAAAACGGACGGATTTCTGAGGTTTTTACTACATATGAACACTTTTCACATTCTCCCGTGCAACTCGAGTGCTAGTCTTCCTTTCATGCAGATCCTTAAGGTCATAGCTCATGTCCAAGGCACCAAAGCCAGCTAAAAAGTCAATAATTATACCTAAAACTTGAATTGTACTATTTCTTACTGGCTATTATATCATCTTAGAAGCTTCATCTGTGTTCTACTATGCTGCGTTTAGTGTCTCCGAATACCGCAGTACGCGACATAGCTTTGCAGACGATAAGTACAAACGTTTCAGAGAGCAGAGCGGCCAATGTGCCGATTTGGCTTTAAGTCGATTCGACAACAAATGACGAAAACGGACGGATTTCTCAGATTTTTACTACATTTGAACACTTTTCACATTCTCCCGTGCAACTCGGCTGCTAGTCCTACTTTCATGCTGAATCTTAAGGTCCTAGCTTATGTCCAAGGCACCAAAGCCAGCTAAAATGTCAATAACCGATACCTAAAAATTGAATTGTACTACTTCTTACTGGCTATTACATCATCTTAAAAGCTTCATCTGTGTTCTACTATGGTGTTTTTAGTGTCTCCGAATATCGCAGTACGCGTCATAGCTTTGCAGACGATAAGTACAACCGTTTCAGAGAGAAGAGCGGCCAATGTGACGATGTGGCTTTAAGTCGATTCGATAACAAATGACGAAATCGGACGGATTTCTCAGGTTTTTACTACATATGAACACTTTTCACATTCTCCCGTGCAACTCGGCTGCTAGTCCTCCTTTCATGCCGAATCCCAAGGTCCTATCTCATGTCCAATGCACCAAAGCTAGCTAAAAAGTCAATAATCGATACCTAAAACTTGAATTGTACTATTTCTTACTGGCTATTACATCAACTTAGAAGCTTCATCTGTGTTCTACTATGGTGGTTTTAGTGTCTCCACATACCGCAGCACGCGACATAGCTCTGCAGACGATAAGTACAACCGTTTCAGAGAGAAGAGCGGCCAATGTGTCCATCTGGCTTTAAGTCGATTCGATAACAAATGACGAAAACGGACGGATTTCTCAGGTTTTTACTACATATGAACACTTTTCACATTCTCCCGTGCAACTCCTCTGCTAGTCCTCCTCTCATGCAGAATCTTAAGGTCCTAGCTAATGTCCAAGGCACCGAAGCCAGCTAAAAAGTCAATAATCGTTACCTAAAACATGAATTGTACTACTTCTTACTGGCTATTGCATCAACTTAGAAGCTTCATCTGTGTTCTACTATGGTGATTTTAGCGTCCCTGCATACCGCAGCACGCGACATAGCTTTGCAGACGATAAGTACAACAGTTTCAGAGACGAGAGCGGCAAATGTTACGATCTGGCTTTAAGTCGATTCGATAACAAATGACGCAAACGGACGGATTTCTCAGGTTTTTACTAGATATGAACACTTTTCACATTCTCCCGTGCACCTCGGCTGCTAGTCCTCCTTTCATGCATAATCTTAAGGTCATAGCTCATGTCCAAGGCACCAAAGCCAGCTAAAAAGTCAATAACGATATCTAAAACTTGAATTGTACTATTTCTTACTGGCTATTACATCATCTTAGAAGCGTCATCTGTGTTCTACTATGGTGCGTTTAGTGTCTCCGAATACCGCAGTACGCGACATAGCTTTGCAGACGATAAGTACAACCGTTCAGAGAGAAGAGCGGCCAATGTGACGATCTGGCTTTAAGTCGATTCGATAACAAATGACGAAAACGGACGGATTTCTCAGGTTTTTACTACATATGAACACTTTTCACATTCTCCCGTGCAACTCGGCTGCTAGTCCTCCTTTCATGCAGAATCTTAAGGTCCTAGCTCATGTCCAAGTCACCAAAGCCAGCTAAAAAGTCAATAATCGATACCTAAAACTTGAATTGGACTAGTTCTTACTGGCTATTACATCAACTTAGATGCTTCATCTGTGTTCTACTATGGTGATTTTAGTGTCTCCGCATACCGCAGCACGCGACATAGCTTTTGCAGACGATAAGTACAACCGTTTTAGAGAGAAGAGCGGCCAATGTTACGATCTGGCTTTAAGTCGATTCGATAACGAATGACGAAAACGGACGGATTTCTCAGGTTTTTACTACATATGAACACTTTTCACATTCTCCCGTGCAACTCGGCTGCTAGTCCTCCTTTCATGCAGAATCTTAAGGTCCTAGCTCATGTCCAAGGCTCCAAAGCCACCTAAAAAGTCAATAATCGATACCTAAAACTTGAATTCTACTACTTCTTACTGGCTATTACATCAACTTAGAAGCTTCATTTGTGTTCTACTATGGTGCTTTTAGTGTCTCCGAATTCCGCAGTACGCGACATAGCTTTGCAGACGATAAGAACAACCGTTTCAGAGAGCAGAGCTGCCAATGTGATGATTTGGCTTTAAGTCGATTCGATAACAAATGACGTAAACGGACGGATTTCTCAGGTTGGTTTTTACTACATATGAACACTTTTCACATTCTCCCGTGCAACTCGGCTGCTAGTCCTTCTTTCATGCAGAAACGTAAGGTCCTAGATTATGTCCAAGGCACCAAAGCCAGCTAAAAAGTCAATAAGCAATATATAAAACTTGAATTGTACTACTTCTTACTGGCTATTACATCAACTTAGAAGTTTCATCTGTGTTCTACTACGGTGCTTTTAGTGTCTCCGCATACCGCAGCACGCGACATAGCTTTGCAGACGATAAGTACAACGGATTCAGAGAGAAGAACGGCAAATGTGACGATCTGGCTTTAAGTCGATTCGATAACAAATGACGAAAACGGACGGATTTCTGAGGTTTTTACTACATTTGAACACTTTTCACATTCTCCCGTGCAACTCGGCTGCTAGTCCTACTTTCATGCTGAATCTTAAGGTCCTAGCTTATGTCCAAGGCATCAAAGCCAGCTAAAAAGTCAATAATCGATACCTAAAACTTGAATTGTACTACTTCGTACTGGCTATTACATGAACTTAGAAGCTTTATCTGTGTTCTACTATGATGATTTTCGTGTCTCCGCATACCGCAGCACGCGACATAACTTTGCAGACGATAAGTACAACCGTTTAAGAGAGAAGAGCTGCCAATGTGTCCATCTGGCTTTAAGTCGATTCGATAACAAATGACGAAAACGGACGGATTTCTCAGGTTTTTACTACATATGAACACTTTTCACATTCTCCGGTGCAACTCCTCTGCTAGTCCTCCTCTCATGCAGAATCTTAAGGTCCTGGCTCATGTCCGAGGCACCAAAGCCAGCTAAAATGTCAATAACCGGTACCTAATAATTGAATTGTACTACTTCTTACTGGCTATTACATCAACTTAGAAGCTTCATCTGTGTTCTACTATGGTGATTTTAGTGTCTCCACATACCGCAGCACGCGACATAGCTCTGCAGACGATAAGTACAACCGTTTAAGAGAGAAGAGCGGCCAATGTGTCCATCTGGCTTTAAGTCGATTCGATAACAAATGACGAAAACGGACGGATTTCTCAGGTTTTTACTACATATGAACACTTTTCACATTCTCCGGTGCAACTCCTCTGCTAGTCCCCCTCTCATGCAGAATCTTAAGGTCCTAGCTCATGTCAAAGGCACCGAAGCCAGCTAAAAAGTCAATAATCGATACCTAAAACATGAATTGTACTACTTCTTACTGGCTATTGCATCAACTTAGAAGCTTCATCTGTGTTCTACTATGGTGATTTTAGCGTCCCTGCATACCGCAGCACGCGACCTAGCTTTGCAGACGATAAGTACAACCGTTCCAGAGAGAGAAGAGCGGCCAATGTGACGATCTGGCTTTAAGTCTATTCGATAACAAATGACGGAAACGGACGGATTTCTCAGGTTTTTACTACATATGAACACTTTTCACATTCTCCCGTGCAACTCGGCTGCTAGTCCTCCTTTCATGCCGAATCTCAAGGTCCTAGCTCATGTCCAAGGCACCAAAGCCAGCTAAAAAGTCAATAATCGATACCTAAAACTTGAATTCTACTACTTCTTACTGGCTATTACACCAACTTAGAAGCTTCATCTGTGTTCTACTATGGTGCTTTTAGTGTCTCCGAATACCGCAGTACGCGACATAGCTTTGCAGACGGTAAGAACAACCGTTTCAGAGAGCAGAGCTGCCAATGTGATGATTTGGCTTTAAGTCGATTCGATAACAAATGACGAAAACGGACGGATTTCTCAGGTTGGTTTTTACTACATATGAACACTTTTCACATTCTCCCGTGCAACTCGGCTGCTAGTCCTTCTTTCATGCAGAATCTTAAGGTCCTAGATCATGTCCTAGGCACCAAAGCCAGCTAAAAAGTCAATAATCAATATCTAAAACTTGAATTGTACTACTTCTTACTGGCTATTACATCAACTTAGAAGTTTCATCTGTGTTCTACTATGGTGCTTTTAGTGTCTCCGCATACCGCAGCACGCGACATAGCTTTGCAGACGATAAGTACAACGGATTCAGAGAGAAGAACGGCAAATGTGACGATCTGGCTTTAAGTCGATTCGATAACAAATGACGAAAACGGACGGATTTCTCAGGTTTTTACTACATATGAACACTTTTCACATTCTCCCGTGCAACTCGAGTGCTAGTCTTCCTTTCATGCAGAACCTTAAGGTCATAGCTCATGTCCAAGGCACCAAAGCCAGCTAAAAAGTCAATAATTATACCTAAAACTTGAATTGTACTATTTCTTACTGGCTATTATATCATCTTAGAAGCTTCATCTGTGTTCTACTATGCTGCGTTTAGTGTCTCCGAATACCGCAGTACGCGAAGTAGCTTTGCAGACGATAAGTACAAACGTTTCAGAGAGCAGAGCGGCCAATGTGCCGATTTGGCTTTAAGTCGATTCGATAACAAATGACGAAAACGGACGGATTTCTCAGATTTTTACTACATTTGAACACTTTTCACATTCTCCCGTGCAACTCGGCTGCTAGTCCTACTTTCATGCTGAATCTTAAGGTCCTAGCTCATGTCCAAGGCACCAAAGCCAGCTAAAAAGTCAATAATCGATACCTAAAACTTGAATTGTACTACTTCTTACTGGCTATTACATCAACTTAGAAGCTTTATCTGTGTTCTACTATGATGATTTTCGTGTCTCCGCATACCGCAGCACGCGACATAACTTTGCAGACAATAAGTACAACCGTTTCAGGGAGAAGAGTGGCCAATGTGACGATTTGGCTTGAAGTCGATTCGATAACAAATGACGAAAACGGGCGGATTTCTCAGGTTTTTACTACATATGAACACTTTTCACATTCTCCCGTGCAACTCGGCTGCTAGTCCTCCTTACATGCAGAATCTTAAGGTCCTGGCTCATGTCCAAGGCACCAAAGCCAGCTAAAATGTCAATAACCGATACCTAAAAATTGAATTGTACTACTTCTTACTGGCTATTACATCATCTTAAAAGCTTCATCTGTGTTCTACTATGGTGTTTTTAGTGTCTCCGAATATCGCAGTACGCGTCATAGCTTTGCAGACGATAAGTACAACCGTTTCAGAGAGAAGAGCGGCCAATGTGACGATCTGGCTTTAAGTCGATTCGATAACAAATGACGAAAACGGACGGATTTCTCAGGTTTTTACTACATATGAACACTTTTCACATTCTCCCGTGCAACTCGGCTGCTAGTCCTCCTTTCATGGCGAATCCCAAGGTCCTAGCTCATGTCCAATGCACCAAAGCCAGCTAAAAAGTCAATAATCGATACCTAAAACTTGAATTGTACTATTTCATACTGGCTATTACATCAACTTAGAAGCTTCATCTGTGTTCTACTATGGTGATTTTAGTGTCTCCACATACCGCAGCACGCGACATAGCTCTGCAGACGATAAGTACAACCGTTTAAGAGAGAAGAGCGGCCAATGTGTCCATCTGCCTTTAAGTCGATTCGATAACAAATGACGAAAACGGACGGATTTCTCAGGTTTTTACTACATATGAACACTTTTCACATTCTCCCGTGCAACTCCTCTGCTAGTCCTCCTCTCATGCAGACTCTTAAGGTCCTAGCTAATGTCCAAGGCACCGAAGCTGCTAAAAAGTCAATAATCGATACCTAAAACATGAATTGTACTACTTCTTACTGGCTATTGCATCAACTTAGAAGCTTCATCTGTGTTCTACTATGGTGATTTTAGCGTCCCTGCATACCGCAGCACGCGACATAGCTTTGCAGACGATAAGTACAACAGTTTCAGAGACAAGAGCGGCAAATGTGACGATCTGGCTTTAAGTCGATTCGATAACAAATGACGCAAACGAACGGATTTCTCAGGTTTTTACTAGATATGAACACTTTTCACATTCTCCCGTGCAACTCGGCTGCTAGTCCTCCTTTCATGCATAATCTTAAGGTCATAGCTCACGTCCAAGGCACCAAAGCCAGCTAAAAAGTCAATAACGATATCTAAAACTTGAATTGTACTATTTCTTACTGGCTATTACATCATCTTAGAAGCTTCATCTGTGTTCTACTATGGTGCGTTTAGTGTCTCCGAATACCGCAGTACGCGACATAGCTTTGCAGACGATAAGTACAACCGTTCAGAGAGAAGAGCGGCCAATGTGACGATCTGGCTTTAAGTCGATTCGATAACAAATGACGAAAACGGACGGATTTCTCAGGTTTTTACTACATATGAACACTTTTCACATTCTCCCGTGCAACTCGGCTGCTAGTCCTCCTTTCATGCAGAATCTTAAGATCCTAGCTCATGTCCAAGTCACCAAAGCCAGCTAAAAAGTCAATAATCGATACCTAAAACTTGAATTGGACTACTTCTTACTGGCTATTACATCATCTTAAAAGCTTCATCTGTGTTCTACTATGGTGTTTTTAGTGTCTCCGAATATCGCAGTACGCGTCATAGCTTTGCAGACGATAAGTACAACCGTTTCAGAGAGAAGAGCGGCCAATGTGACGATCTGGCTTTAAGTCGATTCGATAACAAATGACGAAAACGGACGGATTTCTCAGGTTTTTACTACATATGAACACTTTTCACATTCTCCCGTGCAACTCGGCTGCTAGTCCTCCTTTCATGGCGAATCCCAAGGTCCTAGCTCATGTCCAATGCACCAAAGCCAGCTAAAAAGTCAATAATCGATACCTAAAACTTGAATTGTACTATTTCTTACTGGCTATTACATCAACTTAGAAGCTTCATCTGTGTTCTACTATGGTGATTTTAGTGTCTCCACATACCGCAGCACGCGACATAGCTCTGCAGACGATAAGTACAACCGTTTAAGAGAGAAGAGCGGCCAATGTGTCCATCTGGCTTTAAGTCGATTCGATAACAAATGACGAAAACGGACGGATTTCTCAGGTTTTTACTACATATGAACACTTTTCACATTCTCCCGTGCAACTCCTCTGCTAGTCCTCCTCTCATGCAGACTCTTAAGGTCCTAGCTAATGTCCAAGGCACCGAAGCTGCTAAAAAGTCACAAATCGATACCTAAAACATGAATTGTACTACTTCTTACTGGCTATTGCATCAACTTAGAAGCTTCATCTGTGTTCTACTATGGTGATTTTAGCGTCCCTGCATACCGCAGCACGCGACATAGCTTTGCAGACGATAAGTACAACAGTTTCAGAGACAAGAGCGGCAAATGTGACGATCTGGCTTTAAGTCGATTCGATAACAAATGACGCAAACGGACGGATTTCTCAGGTTTTTACTAGATATGAACACTTTTCACATTCTCCCGTGCAACTCGGCTGCTAGTCCTCCTTTCATGCATAATCTTAAGGTCATAGCCCATGTCCAAGGCACCAAAGCCAGCTAAAAAGTCAATAACGATATCTAAAACTTGAATTGTACTATTTCTTACTGGCTATTACATCATCTTAGAAGCTTCATCTGTGTTCTACTATGGTGCGTTTAGTGTCTCCGAATACCGCAGTACGAGACATAGCTTTGCAGACGATAAGTACAACCGTTCAGAGAGAAGAGCGGCCAATGTGACGATCTGGCTTTAAGTCGATTCGATAACAAATGACGAAAACGGACGGATTTCTCAGGTTTTTGCTACATATGAACACTTTTCACATTCTCCCGTGCAACTCGGCTGCTAGTCCTCCTTTCATGCAGAATCTTAAGGTCCTAGCTCATGTCCAAGTCACCAAAGCCAGCTTTAAAGTCAATAATCGATACCTAAAACTTGAATTGGACTACTTCTTACTGGCTATTACATCAACTTAGATGCTTCATCTGTGTTCTACTATGGTGATTTTAGTGTCTCCGCATACCGCAGCACGCGACATAGCTTTGCAGACGATAAGTACAACCGTTTCAGAGAGAAGAGCGGACAATGTTACGATCTGGCTTTAAGTCGATTCGATAACAAATGACGAAAACGGACGGATTTCTCAGGTTTTTACTACATATGAACACTTTTCACATTCACCCGTGCAACTCGGCTGCTAGTCCTCCTTTTATGCAGAATCTTAAGGTCCTAGCTCATGTCCAAGGCACCAAAGCCAGCTAAAAAGTCAATAATCGATACCTAAAACTTGAATTGGACTACTTCTTACTGGCTATTACATCAACTTAGAACCTTCATCAATGTTCTACTACGGTGCTTTTAGTTTCTCCGCATACCGCAGCACGCGACACAGCTTTGCAGACGATAAGTACAACCGTTTTAGAGAGAAGAGCGGCCAATGTTACGATCTGGCTTTAAGTCGATTCGATAACAAATGACGAAAACGGACGGATGTCTCAGGTTTTTACTACATATGAACACTTTTCACATTCTCCCGTGCAACTCGGCTGCTAGTCCTCCATTTATGCAGAATCTTAAGGTCCTAGATCATGTCCAAGGCCCCAAAGCCAGCTAAAAATCAATAATCAATATCTAAAACTTGAATTGTACTACTTCTTACTGGCTATTACATTAACTTAGAAGCTTCATCTGTGTTCTACTATTGTGCTGTTAGTGTCTCCGCATATCGCAGCACGCGACATAGCTTTGCAGACGATAAGTACAACGGTTTCAGAGAGAAGAGCGGCAAATGTGACGATCTGGCTTTAAGTCGATTCGATAACAAATGACGCAAACGGACAGATTTCTCAGGTTTTTACTACATATGAACGCTTTTCACATTCTCCCGTGCAACTCGGCTGCTAGTCCTCCTTTCATGCAGAATCTCAAGGTCCTAGCTCATGTCCAAGGCACCAAAGCCAGCTAAAAAGTCAATAATCGATACCTAATACTTGAATTGTACTATTTCTTACTGGCTATTACATCAACTTAGAAGCTTCATCTGTGTTCTACTATGGTGATTTTAGTGTCTCCACATACCGCAGACGCGACATAGCTCTGCAGACGATAAGTACAACCGTTTAAGAGAGAAGAGCGGCCAATGTGTCCATCTGGCTTTAAGTCGATTCGATAACAAATGACGAAAACGGACGGATTTCTCAGGTTTTTACTACATATGAACACTTTTCACATTCTCCCGTGCAACTCCTCTGCTAGTCCTCCTCTCATGCAGAATCTTAAGGTCCTAGCTCATGTCCAAGGCACCGAAGCCAGCTAAAAAGTCAATAATCGATACCTAAAACATGAATTGTACTACTTCTTACTGGCTATTGCATCAACTTAGAAGCTTCATCTGTGTTCTACTATGGTGATTTTAGCGTCCCTGCATACCGCAGCACGCGACATAGCTTTGCAGACGATAAGTACAACCGTTTCAGAGACAAGAGCGGCAAATGTGACGATCTGGCTTTAAGTCGATTCGATAACAAATGACGCAAACGGACGGATTTCTCAGGTTTTTACTACATATGAACACTTTTCACATTCTCCCGTGCAACTCGGCTGCTAGTCCTCCTTTCATGCATAATCTTAAGGTCATACCTCATGTCCAAGGCACCAAAGCCAGCTAAAAAGTCAATAACGATATCTAAAACTTGAATTGTACTATTTCTTACTGGCTATTACATCATCTTAGAAGCTTCATCTGTGTTCTACTATGGTGCGTTTAGTGTCTCCGAATACCGCAGTACGCGACATAGCTTTGCAGACGATAAGTACAACCGTTCAGAGAGAAGAGCGGCCAATGTTACGATCTGGCTTTAAGTCGATTCGATAACAAATGACGAAAACGGACGGATTTCTCAGGTTTTTACTACATATGAACACTTTTCACATTCTCCCGTGCAACTCGGCTGCTAGTCCTCCTTTTATGCAGAATCTTAAGGTCCTAGCTCATGTCCAAGGCACCAAAGCCAGCTAAAAAGTCAATAATCGATACCTAAAACTTGAATTGGACTACTTCTTACTGGCTATTACATCAACTTAGAACCTTCATCAATGTTCTACTACGGTGCTTTTAGTTTCTCCGCATACCGCAGCACGCGACACAGCTTTGCAGACGATAAGTACAACCGTTTTAGAGAGAAGAGCGGCCAATGTTACGATCTGGCTTTAAGTCGATTCGATAACAAATGACGAAAACGGACGGATGTCTCAGGTTTTTACTACATATGAACACTTTTCACATTCTCCCGTGCAACTCGGCTGCTAGTCCTCCTTTTATGCAGAATCTTAAGGTCCTAGCTCATGTCCAAGGCACCAAAGCCAGCTAAAAAGTCATTAATCAATATCTAAAACTTGAATTGTACTACTTCTTACTGGCTATTACATCAACTTAGAAGCTTCATCTGTGTTCTACTATGGTGCGTTTAGTGTACCCGAATACCGCAGTACGCGACATAGCTTTGCAGACAATAAGTACAACCGTTTCAGAGAGCAGAGCGGCCAATGTGACGATTTGGCTTTAAGTCGATTCGATAACAAATGACGAAAACGGACGGATTTCTCAGGTTTTTACTACATATAAACACTTTTCACATTCTCCCGTGCAACTCGGATGCTAGTCCTCCTTTCATGCAGAATCGTAAGGTCCTAGCTCATGTCCAAGTCACCAAAGCCATCTAAAAAGTCAATAATCGATACCTAAAACTTGAATTGGACGACTACTTTCTGGCTATTACATCAACTTAGATGCTTCATCTATGTTCTACTACGGTGCTTTTAGTTTCTCCGCATACCGCAGCACGCGACACAGCTTTGCAGACGATAAGTACAACCGTTTTAGAGAGAAGAGCGGCTAATGTTACGATCTGGCTTTAAGTCGATTCGATAACAAATGACGAAAACGGACGGATTTCTCAGGTTTTTACTACATATGAACACTTTTCACATTCTCCCGTGCAACTCGGCTGCTAGTCCTCCTTTTATGCAGAATCTTAAGGTCCTAGCTCATGTCCAAGGCACCAAAGCCAGCTAAAAAGTCAATAATCGATACCTAAAACTTGAATTGGACTACCTCTTACTGGCTATTACATCAACTTAGAACCTTCATCTATGTTCTACTACGGTGCTTTTAGTTTCTCCGCATACCGCAGCACGCGACATAGTTTTGCAGACGATAAGTACAACCGTTTCAGAGAGAAGAGCGGCCAATGTGACGATCTGGCTTTAACTCGATTGGATAAAAAAAATGACGAAAACGGACGGATTTCTCAGATTTTTACTACATATGAACACTTTTCACATCCTCCCGGGCAACTCGGTTGCTAGTCCTTCTTTCATGCAGAATCTTAAGGTTCTAGATCATGTCCAAGGCACCAAAGCCAGCTAAAAAGTCAAAAAACAATATCTAAAACTTGAATTGTACTACTTCTTACTGGCTGTTACATCAACTTAGAAGCTTCATCTGTGTTCTACTATGGTGCTTTTAGTGTCTCCGCATATCGCAGCACGCGACATAAGTTTGCAGACGATAAGTACATCCGTTTCAGAGAGAAGACCGGCCAATGTGACGATCTGGCTTTAAGTCGATTCGATAACAAATGACGCAAACGGACGGATTTCTCAGGTTTTTACTAGATATGAACACTTTTCACATTCTCCCGTGCAACTCGGCTGCTAGTCCTCCTTTCATGCAGAATCTTAAGGTCATAGCCCATGTCCAAGGCACCAAAGCCAGCTAAAAAGTCAATAACGATATCTAAAACTTGAATTGTACTATTTCTTATTTGCTATTACATCATCTTAGAAGCTTCATCTGTGTTCTACTATGGTGCGTTTAGTGTCTCCGAATACCGCATTACGCGACATAGCTTTGCAGACGATAAGTACAACCGTTTCAGAGAGAAGAGCGGCCAATGTGACGATTTGGCTTTAAGTCGATTCGATAAAAATGAAGAAAACGGACGGATTTCTCAGGTTTTTACTAAATATAAACACTTTTCACATTCTCCCGTGCAACTCGGCTGCTAGTCCTCCTTTCATGCAGAATCTTAAGATCCTAGCTCATGTCCAAGGCACCAAAGCCAGCTAAAAAGTCAATAATCGATACCTAAATCTTGAATTGTACTAGTTCTTACTGGCTATTACATCAACTTAGAAGCTTTATCTGTGTTCTACTATGATGACTTTCGTGTCTCCGCATACCGCAGCACGCGACATTGCTTTGCAGACAACAAGTACAACCGTTTCAGGGAGAAGAATGACCAATGTGACGATCTGGCTTTAAGTCGATTCGATAACAAATGACGAAAACGGACGGATTTCTCAGGTTTTTACTACATATGAACACTTTTCACATTCTCCCGTACAACTCTGCTCCTAGTCCTCCTTTCATGCAGAATCTTAAGGTCCTAGCTCATGTCCAAGGGACCAAAGCGAGCCAAAAAGTCAATAACCGATACCTTAAAAATGAATTGTACAACTTCTTACTGGCTATTACATCATCTTAGAAGCTTCATCTGTGTTCTACTATGGTGTTTTTAGTGTCTCCGAATACCGCAGTACGTGACATAGCTTTGCAGACGATAAGTACAACCGTTTCAGAGAGAAGAGCGGCCAATGTGACCATCTGGCTTTAAGTCGATTCGATAACAAATGACGAAAACGGACGGATTTCTCAGGTTTTTACTACATATGAACACTTTCCACATTCTCCCGTGCAACTCCTCTGCTAGTCCTCCTCTCATGCAGACTCTTAAGGTCCTAGCTCATGTCCAAGGCACCGAAGCCAGCTAAAAAGTCAATAATCGATACATAAAACTTGAATTCTACTACTTCTTACTGGCTATTGCATCAACTTAGAAGCTTCATCTGTGTTCTACTATGGTGCTTTAAGTGTCTCCGCATACCGCAGTACGCGACATAGCTTTGCAGGCGATAAGTACAACAGTTTCAGAGAGAAGAGCGGCCAATGTGACGTTCTGGCTTTAAGTCGATTCGATAACAAATGACGAAAACGGACGGATTTCTCAGGTTTTTACTACATATGAACACTTTTCACAGTCTCCCGTGCAACTCGGCTGCTAGTCCTTCTTTCATGCAGAATCTTAAGGTCCTAGATCATGTCCAAAGCCCCAAAGCCAGCTAAAGAGTGAATAATCAATATCTAAAACTTGAATTGTACTACTTCTTACTGGCTATTACATCAACTTAGAAGCTTCATCTGTGTTCTACTATGGTGCTTTTAGTGTGTCCGCATATCGCAGCACGCGACATAGCTTTGCAGACGATAAGTCCAACGGTTTCAGAGAGAAGAGCGGCAAATGTGACGATCTGGCTT
The DNA here is from genome assembly GCF_023897955.1 of Schistocerca gregaria. Classification (NCBI taxonomy): domain Eukaryota; kingdom Metazoa; phylum Arthropoda; class Insecta; order Orthoptera; family Acrididae; genus Schistocerca; species Schistocerca gregaria. The sequence continues at coordinate 5,124,223 of NW_026061812.1, read as the reverse complement.
TAAGTCGATTCGATAACAAATGACGAAAACGGACGGATTTCTCAGGTTTTTACTAGATATGAACACTTTTCACATTCTCCCGTGCAACTCGGCTACTAGTCCTCTTTTATGCAGAATCTTAAGGTCCTAGCTCATGTCCAAGGCACCAAAGCCAGCTAAAAAGTCAATAATCGATACCGAAAACTTGAATTGGACTACTTCTTACTGGCTATTACATCAACTTAGAACCTTCATCAATGTTCTACTACGGTGCTTTTAGTTTCTCCGCATACCGCAGCACGCGACATAGTTTTGCAGACGATAAGTACAACCGTTTCAGAGAGAAGAGCGGCCAATGTGACGATCTGGCTTTAAGTCGATTGGATAAAAAAATTGACGAAAACGGACGGATTTCTAAGGTTTTTACTACATATGAACACTTTTCACATTCTCCCGGGCAACTCGGCTGCTAGTCCTTCTTTCATGCAGAATCTTAAGGTCCTAGATCATGTCCAAGGCACCAAAGCCAGCTAAAACCTCACTAATCAATATCTAAAACTTGAATTGTACTACTTCTTACTGGCTATTACATCAACTTAGAAGCTTCATCTGTGTTCTACTATGGTGCGTTTAGTGTCTCCGAATACCGCAATACGCGACATAGCCTTGCAGACGATAAGTACAACCGTTTCAGAGAGCAGAGCGGCCAATGTGACGATTTGGCTTTAAGTCGATTCGATAACAAATGACGAAAACGGACGGATTTCTCAGGTTTTTACTACATATAAACACTTTTCACATTCTCCCGTGCAACTCGGCTGCTAGTCCTCCTTTCATGCAGAATCGTAAGGTCCTAGCTCATGTCCAAGGCACCAAAGCCAGCTAAAAAGTCAATAATCGATACCTAAAACTTGAATTGTACTAGTTCTTACTGGCTATTACATCAACTTAGAAGCTTTATCTGTGTTCTACTATGGTGTTTTTAGTGTCTCCGAATACCGCAGTACGTGACATAGCTTTGCAGACGATAAGTACAACCGTTTCAGAGAGAAGATCGGCCAATGTAACCATCTGGCTTTAAGTCGATTCGATAACAAATGACGAAAACGGACGGATTTCTCAGGTTTTTACTACATATGAACACTTTTCACATTCTCCCGTGCAACTCTGCTCCTAGTCCTCCTTTCATGCAGAATCTTAAGGTCCTAGCTCATGTCCAAGTCACCAAAGCCATCTAAAAAGACAATAATCGATACCTAAAACTTGAATTGGACTACTTCTTACTGGCTATTACATCAACTTAGATGCTTCATCTATGTTCTACTACGGTGCTTTTAGTTTCTCCGCATACCGCAGCACGCGACACAGCTTTGCAGACGATAAGTACAACCGTTTTAGAGAGAAGAGCGGCTAATGTTGCGATCTGGCTTTAAGTCGATTCGATAACAAATGACGAAAACGGACGGATGTCTCAGGTTTTTACTACATATGAACACTTTTCACATTCTCCCGTGCAACTCGGCTGCTAGTCCTCCTTTTATGCAGAATCTTAAGGTCCTAGCTCATGTCCAAGGCACCAAAGCCAGCTAAAAAGTCAATAATCGATACCTAAAACTTGACTTGGACTACCTCTTACTGGCTATTACATCATCTTAGAACCTTCATCTATGTTCTACTACGGTGCTTTTAGTTTCTCCGCATACCGCAGCATGCGACATAGTTTTGCAGACGACAAGTACAACCGTTTCAGAGAGAAGAGCGGCCAATGTGACGATCTGGCTATAACTCGATTGGATAAAAAAATGACGAAAACGGACGGATTTCTCAGATTTTTACTACATATGAACACTTTTCACATTCTCCCGGGCAACTCGGCTGCTAGTCCTTCTTTCATGAAGAATCTTAAGGTCCTAGATCATGTCCAAGGCACCAAAGCCAGCTAAAAAGTCAATAATCAATATCGAAAACTTGAATTGTACTACTTCTTACTGGCTATTACATCAACTTATAAGCTTCATCTGTGTTCTACTATAGTGCTTTTAGTGTCTCCGCATATCGCAGCACGCGACATAGCTTTGCAGACGATAAGTACAACGGTTTCAGAGAGAAGAGCGCCAATGTGACGATCTGGCTTTAAGTCGATTCGATAACAAATGACGCAAACGGACGGATTTCTCAGGTTTTTACTAGATATGAACACTTTTCACATTCTCCCGTGCAACTCGGCTGCTAGTCCTCCTTTCATGCAGAATCTTAAGGTCCTAGCTCATGTCCAAGGCACCAAAGCCAGCTAAAAAGTCAATAATCGATACCTAAAACTTGAATTGGACTACTTCTTACTGGCTATTACATCATCTTAGAAGCTTCATCTGTGTTCTACTATGGTGCGTTTAGTGTCTCCGAATACCGCAGTACGCGACATAGCTTTGCAGACGATAAGTACAACCGTTTCAGAGAGCATAGCGGCCAATGTGACGATTTGGCTTTAAGTCGATTCGATAACAAATGACGAAAACGGACGGATTTCTCAGGTTTTTACTACATATAAACACTTTTCACATTCTCCCGTGCAACTCGGCTGCTAGTCCTCCTTTCATGCAGAATCGTAAGGTCCTAGCTCATGTCCAAGGCACCAAAGCCAGCTAAAAAGTCAATAATCGATACCTAAAACTTGAATTGTACTAGTTCTTACTGGCTATTACATCAACTTAGAAGCTTTATCTGTGTTCTACTATGATGACTTTCGTGTCTCCGCATACCGCAGCACGCGACATTGCTTTGCAGAGAACAAGTACAACCGTTTCAGAGAGAAGAGTGACCAATGTGACGATCTGGCTTTAAGTCGATTCGATAACAAATGACGAAAACGGACGGATTTCTCAGGTTTTTACTACATATGAACACTTTTCACATTCTCCCGTGCAACTCTGCTCCTAGTCCTCCTTTCATGCAGAATCTCAAGGTCCTAGCTCATGTCCAAGGCACCAAGGCAGCTAAAAGGTCAATAATCAATACTTAAAACTTGAATTGTACTACTTCTGACTGGCTATTACATCAACTTAGAAGCTTCATCTGTGTTCTACTATGGTGCTTTTAGTGTCTCCGCATACCGCAGCAGGCGACATAGCTTTGCAGACGATAAGTACAACCGTTTCAGAGAGAAGAGCGGTCAATGTGACGATCTGGCTTTAAGACGATTCGATAACAAATGACGAAAACGGACGGCTTTCTTGGGTTTTTACTACATATGAACACTTTTCACATTCTCCCGTGCAACTCGGCTGCTAGTCCTCCTTTCATGCAGAATCTTAAGGTCCTAGCTCATGTCCAAGTCACCAAAGCCAGCTAAAAAGTCAATAACCGATACCTAAAACTTGAATTGTACTACTTCTTACTGGCTATTACATCAACTTAGAAGCTTCATCTGTGTTCTACTATGGTGCTTTTAGTGTCTCCGCATACCGCAGCACGCGACATAGCTTTGTAGACGATAAGTACAACCGTTTCAGAGAGAAGAGCGGCCAATGTGACGATCTGGCTTTAAGTCGATTCTATAACAAATGACGAAAACGGACGGATTTCTATGGATTTTATTACATATGAACACTTTTCACATTCTCCCGTGCAACTCGGCTGCTAGTCCTCCTTTCATGCAGAATCTTAAGGTCCCAGCTCATGTCCAAGGCACCAAAGCCAGCTAAAAAGTCAATAATCAATACCTAAAACTTGAATTCTACTACTTCTTACTGGCTATTACATCAACTTAGAAGCTTCATCTCTGTTCTACTATGGTGCTTTTAGTGTCTCCACATACCGCAGCACGCGACATAGCTTTGCAGAAGATAAGTACAACCGTTTCAGAGAGAAGAGCGGCCAATGTGACGATCTGGCTAAAAGTCGAATCGATAACAAATGACGAAAACGGACGGATTTCTCAGGTTTTTACTACATATGAACACTTTTCACATTCTCCCGGGCAACTCGGCTGCTAGTCCTTCTTTCATGCGGAATCTTAAGGTCCTAGATCATGTCCAAGGCACCAAGGCCAGCTAAAAATCAATAATCAATATCTAAAACTTGAATTGTACTACTTCTTACTGGCTATTACATTAACTTAGAAGCTTCATCTGTGTTCTACTATAATGCTTTTAGTGTCTCCGCATATCACAGCACGCCACATAGCTTTGCAGGCGATAAGTACAACCGTTCAGAGAGAAGAGCGGTCAATGTGACGATCTGGCTTTAAGACGATTCTATAACAAATGACGAAACGGACGGATTTCTCAGGTTTTTACTACATATGAACACTTTTCACATTCTCCCGTGCAACTCGGCAGCTAGTCCTCCTTTCATGCAGAATCTTAAGGTCCTAGCTCATGTCCAAGGCACCAAAGCCAGCTAAAAAGTCAATAACCGGTACCTAAAACTTGAATTGTACTACTTCTTACTGGCTATTACATCAACTTAGAAGCTTCATCTGTGTTCTACTACGGTGCTTTTAGTGTCTCCGCATCCCGCAGCACGCGACATAGCTTTGTAGACGATAAGTACAACCGTTTCAGAGAGAAGAGCGCCAATGTGACGATCTGGCTATAAGTCGATTCGATATCAAATGACGAAAACGGACGGATTTCTCAGGTTTTTACTACATATGAACACTTTCCACATTCTCCCCTGCAACTCGGCTGCTAGTCCTCCTTTCATGCAGAATCTTAAGGTCCTAGCTCATGTCCAAGTCACCAAAGCCAGCTAAAATGTCAATAATCGATACAAAAAACTTCAATTGGACTACCTCTTACTGGCTATTACATCAACTTAGATGCTTCATCTGTGTTCTACTATGGTGATTTTAGTGTCTCCGCATACCGCAGCACGCGACATAGCTTTGCAGACGATAAGTACAACCGTTTCAGAGAGAAGAGCGGCCAATGTGACGATCTGGCTATAAGTCGATTGGATAACAAATGACGAAAACGGACGGATTTCTCAGGTTTTTACTACATGCGAACACTTTTCACATTCTCCAGTGCAACTCGGCTGCTAGTCCTCCTTTCATGCAGAATCTCAAGGTCCTAGCTCATGTCCAAGGCACCAAGGCAGCTAAAAGGTCAATAATCAATACTTAAAACTTGAATTGTACTACTTCTGACTGGCTATTACATCAACTTAGAAGCTTCATCTGTGTTCTACTATGGTGCTTTTAGTGTCTCCGCATACCGCAGCAGGCGACATAGCTTTGCAGACGATAAGTACAACCGTTTCAGAGAGAAGAGCGGTCAATGTGACGATCTGGCTTTAAGACGATTCGATAACAAATGACGAAAACGGACGGCTTTCTTGGGTTTTTACTACATATGAACACTTTTCACATTCTCCCGTGCAACTCGGCTGCTAGTCCTCCTTTCATGCAGAATCTTAAGGTCCTAGCTCATGTCCAAGTCACCAAAGCCAGCTAAAAAGTCAATAACCGATACCTAAAACTTGAATTGTACTACTTCTTACTGGCTATTACATCAACTTAGAAGCTTCATCTGTGTTCTACTATGGTGCTTTTAGTGTCTCCGCATACCGCAGCACGCGACATAGCTTTGTAGACGATAAGTACAACCGTTTCAGAGAGAAGAGCGGCCAATGTGACGATCTGGCTTTAAGTCGATTCTATAACAAATGACGAAAACGGACGGATTTCTATGGATTTTATTACATATGAACACTTTTCACATTCTCCCGTGCAACTCGGCTGCTAGTCCTCCTTTCATGCAGAATCTTAAGGTCCTAGCTCATGTCCAAGGCACCAAAGCCAGCTAAAAAGTCAATAATCAATACCTAAAACTTGAATTCTACTACTTCTTACTGGCTATTACATCAACTTAGAAGCTTCATCTCTGTTCTACTATGGTGCTTTTAGTGTCTCCACATACCGCAGCACGCGACATAGCTTTGCAGAAGATAAGTACAACCGTTTCAGAGAGAAGAGCGGCCAATGTGACGATCTGGCTAAAAGTCGAATCGATAACAAATGACGAAAACGGACGGATTTCTCAGGTTTTTACTACATATGAACACTTTTCACATTCTCCCGGGCAACTAGGCTGCTAGTCCTTCTTTCATGCGGAATCTTAAGGTCCTAGATCATGTCCAAGGCACCAAAGCCAGCTAAAAATCAATAATCAATATCTAAAACTTGAATTGTACTACTTCTTACTGGCTATTACATTAACTTAGAAGCTTCATCTGTGTTCTACTATAATGCTTTTAGTGTCTCCGCATATCACAGCACGCCACATAGCTTTGCATGCGATAAGTACAACCGTTCAGAGAGAAGAGCGGTCAATGTGACGATCTGGCTTTAAGACGATTCTATAACAAATGACGAAACGGACGGATTTCTCAGGTTTTTACTACATATGAATACTTTTCACATTCTCCCGTGCAACTCGGCAGCTAGTCCTCCTTTCATGCAGAATCTTAAGGTCCTAGCTCATGTCCAAGGCACCAAAGCCAGCTAAAAAGTCAATAACCGGTACCTAAAACTTGAATTGTACTACTTCTTACTGGCTATTACATCAACTTAGAAGCTTCATCTGTGTTCTACTACGGTGCTTTTAGTGTCTCCGCATCCCGCAGCACGCGACATAGCTTTGTAGACGATAAGTACAACCGTTTCAGAGAGAAGAGCGGCCAATGTGACGATCTGGCTATAAGTCGATTCGATAACAAATGACGAAAACGGACGGATTTCTCAGGTTTTTACTACATGCGAACACTTTTCACATTATCCCGTGCAACTCGGCTGCTAGTCCTCCTTTCATGCAGAATCTCAAGGTCATAGCTCATGTCCAAGGCACCAAGGCAGCTAAAAGGTCAATAATCAATACTTAAAACTTGAATTGTACTACTTCTTACTGGCTATTACATCAACTTAGAAGCTTCATCTGTGTTCTACTATGGTGCTTTTAATTTCTCCGCATACCGCAGCACGCGACATAGCTTTGCAGACGATTAGTACAACCGTTTCAGAGAGAAGAGCGGTCAATGTGACGATCTGGCTTTAAGACGATTCGATAACAAATGACGAAAACGGACGGATTTCTTGGGTTTTTACTACATATGAACACTTTTCACATTCTCCCGTGCAACTCGGCAGCTAGTCCTCCTTTCATGCAGAATCTTAAGGTCCTAACTCATGTCCAAGGCACCAAAGCCATCTAAAAAGTCAATAACCGATACGCAAAACTTGAATTGTACTACTTCTTACTGGCTATTACATCAACTTAGAAGCTTCATCTGTGTTCTACTATGGTGCTTTTAGTGTCTCCGCATACCGCAGCACGCGACATAGCTTTGTAAACGATAAGTACAACCGTTTCAGAGAGAAGAGCGGCCAATGTGACGATCTGGCTTTAAGTCGATTCGATAACAAATGACGAAAACGGACTTATATCTCAGGTTTTTATTACATATGAACACTTTTCACATTCTCCCGTGCAACTCGGTTGCAAGTCCTCCTTTCATGCAGAATCTTAAGGTCCTAGCTCATGTCCAAGTCACCAAAGCCAGCTAAAAAGTCAATAATCGATACCTAAATTTGAATTGGACTACTTCTTACTGGCTATTACATCAACTTAGATGCTTCATCCGTGTTCTACTATGGTGATTTTAGTGTCTCCGCATACCGCAGCACGCGAAATAGCTTTGCAGACGATAAGTACAACCGTTTCAGAGAGAAGTGCGGCCAATGTGACGATCTGGCTTTAAGTCGATTCGATAACAAATGACGAAAATGGACGGATTTCTCAGGTTTTTACTACATATGAACACTTTTCACATTCTCCCGGGCAACTCGGCTGCTAGTCCTTCTTTCATGGAGAATCTTAAGGTCCTAGATCATGTCCAAGGCACCAAAGCCAGCTAAAAAGTCAAAAACCGATACCTAAAACTTGAATTGTACTACTTCTTACTGGCTATTACATAACTTAGAAGCTTCATCTGTGTTCTACTATGGTGCTTTTAGTGTCTCCGCATACCGCAGCACGCGACATAGCTTTGTAGGCGATAAGTATAAATGACGAAATCGGACAGATTTCTCAGGTTTTTACTACATGCGAACACTTTTCACGTTCTCCCGTGCAACTCTGCTGCTATTCCTCCTTTCATGCAGAATCTTAAGGTCCTAGCTCATGTCCAAGGCATCAAAGCCAGCTACAAAGTCAGTAATCGATACCTAAAACTTGAATTGTACTACTTCTTACTGGCTATTACATCAACTTAGAAGCTTCATCTGTGTTCTACTATGGTGCTTTTAGTGTCTCCGCATACCGCAGCACGCGACATAGCTTTGTAGACGATAAGTACAACCGTTTCAGAGAGAAGAGCGGCCAATGTGACGATCTGGCTTTAAGTCGATTCGATAACAAATGACGAAAACGGACGGATTTCTCAGGTTTTTATTACATATGAACACTTTTCACATTCTCCCGTGCAACTCGGCTGCTAGTCCTCCTTTCATGCAGAATCTTAAGGTCCTAGCTAATGTCCAAGGCACCAAAGCCAGCTAAAAAGTCAATAATCAATACCTAAAACTTGAATTCTACTACTTCTTACTGGCTATTACATCAACTTAAAGGTTCATCTCTGTTCTACTATGGTGCTTTTAGTGTCTCCACATAACGCAGCACGAAACATAGCTTTGCAGAAGATAATTACAACCGTTACAGAGAGAAGTACGGCCAATGTGACGATCTGGCTTTAAGTCGATTCGATAACAAATGACGAAAACGGACGGATGTCTGAGGTTTTTACTACATGTGAACACTTTTCACATTCTCCCGTGCAACTGGGCTGCTAGTCCTCCTTTTATGCAGAATCTTAAGGTCCTAGCTCATGTCCAAGGCACCAAAGCCAGCTAAAAAGTCAATAATCTACACCTAAAACTTGAATTGGACTACTTCTTACTGGCTATTACATCATCTAAGAAGCTTCATCTGTGTTCTACTACGGTGCTTTTAGTTTCTCCGCATACCGCAGCACGCGATATAGTTTTGCAGACGATAAGCACAACCGTTTCAGAGAGAAGAGCGGCCAATGTGACGATCTGGCTAAAAGTCGATTCGATAACAAATGACGAAAACGGACGGATTTCTCAGGTTTTTATGACATATGAACACTTTTCACATTCTCCCGTGCAACTCGGTTTCTAGTCCTCCTTTCATGCAGAATCTTAAGGTCCTAGCTCATGTCCAAGTCACCAAAGCCAGCTAAAAATCAATAATCGATACCTAAAACTTGAACTGTACTACTTCTTACTGGCTATTACATCAACTTAGAAGCTTCATCTGTGTTCTACTACGGTGCTTTTAGTTTCTCCGCATACCGCAGCACGCGACATAGTTTTGCAGACGATAAGAGAGAAGAGCGGCCAATGTGACGATCTGGCTTTAAGTCGATTCGATAACAAATGACGAAAACGGACGGATTTCTCAGGTTTTTACTACATGCGAACACTTTTCACATTCTCCCGTGCAACTCTGCTGCTAGTCCTCCTTTCACGCAGAATCTCAAGGTCCTAGCTCATGTCCAAAGCACCAAAGCCAGCTAAAAAGTCAATAATCGATACCTAAAACTTGAATTGTACTACTTCTTACTGGCTATTACACCAACTTAGAAGCTTCATCTGTGTTCTACTATGATGATTTTCGTGTCTCCGCATACCGCAGCACGCGACATAGCTATGCAGACGATAAGTACAACCGTTTCAGAGAGAAGAGCGGCCAATGTGACGATCTGGCTTGAAGTCGATTCGATAACAAATGAAGAAAACGGACGGATTTCTCAGGTTTTTACTACATGCGAACACTTTTCACATTCTCCCGTGCAACTCTGCTGCTAGTCCTTCATTCACGCAGAATCTCAAGGTCGTAGCTCATGTCCAAGGCACCAAAGCCAACTAAAAAGTCAATAATCGATACCTAAAACTTGAATTGTACTACTTCTTACTGGCTATTACATCAACTTAGAAGCTTCATCTGTGTTCTACTATGGTGCTTTTAGTGTCTCCGCATACCGCAGCACGCGACATAGCTTTGTAGACGATAAGTACAACCGTTTCAGAGAGAAGAGCGGCCAATGTGACGATCTGGCTTTAAGTCGATTCGATAACAAATGACGAAAACGGACGGATTTCTCAGGTTTTTATGACATATGAACACTTTTCACATTCTCCCGTGCAACTCGGTTTCTAGTCCTCCTTTCATGCAGAATCTTAAGGTCCTAGCTCATGTCCAAGTTACCAAAGCCAGCTAAAAATCAATAATCGATACCTAAAACTTGAACTGTACTACTTCTTACTGGCTATTACATTAACTTAGAAGCTTCATCTGTGTTCTACTACGGTGCTTTTAGTTTCTCCGCATACCGCAGCACGCGACATAGTTTTTCAGACGATAAGAGAGAAGAGCGGCCAATGTGACGATCTGGCTTTAAGTCGATTCGATAACAAATGACGAAAACGGACGGATTTCTCAGGTTTTTACTACATGCGAACACTTTTCACATTCTCCCGTGCAACTCTGCTGCTAGTCTTCCTTTCACGCAGAATCTCAAGGTCCTAGCTCATGTCCAAAGCACCAAAGCCAGCTAAAAAGTCAATAATCGATACCTAAAACTTGAATTGTACTACTTCTTACTGGCTATTACACCAACTTAGAAGCTTCATCTGTGTTCTACTATGATGATTTTCGTGTCTCCGCATACCGCAGCACGCGACATAGCTATGCAGACGATAAGTACAACCGTTTCACGGAGAAGAGTGGCCAATGTGACGATCTGGCTATAAGTCGATTCGATAACAAATGACGAAAACGGACGGATTTACAAGGATTTTACTACATATGAACACTTTTCACATTCTCCCATGCAACTCGGCTGCTAGTCCTCCTTTCATGCAGAACGTTAAGGTCCTAGCTCATGTCCAATGCACCAAAGCCAGCTAAAAAGTCAATAATCGATACCTAAAACTTGAACTGTACTACTTGTTACTGGCTATTACATCAACTTTGAAGCTTCATATGTGTTCTACTATGGTGCTTTTAGTGTCTCCGCATACCGCAGCACGCGACATAGCTTTGCAGACGATAAGTACAACCGTTTCAGAGAGAAGAGCGGCCAATGTGACGATCTGGCTTTAAGTCGATTCGATAACAAATAACGAAAACGGACGGATTTCTCAGGTTTTTATTATATATGAGCACTTTTCACATTCTCCCATGAAACTGGGCTGCTAGTCCTCCTTTTATGCAGAATCTTAAGGTCCTAGCTCATGTCCAAGGCACCAAAGCCAGCAAAAAAGCCAATAATCGATACCTAAAACTTGAATTGGACTACTTCTTACTGGCTATTACATCAACTTAGAAGCTTCATCTGTGTTCTACTATGGTGCTTTTAGTGTCTCCGCATACCGCAGCACGCGACATAGCTTTGCAGACGATAAGTACAACCGTTTCAGAGAGAAGAGCGGCCAATGTGACGATCTGGCTTTAAGTCGATGCGATAACAAATGACGAAACCGGACGGATTTCTCAGGTTTTTACTACATATGAACACTTTTCACATTCTCCCGAGCAACGCGGCTGCTAGTCCTCCTTTCATGCAGAATGTTAAGGTCCTAGCTCATGTCCAAGGCACCAAAGCCAGCTAACAAGTCAATAATCGATACCTAACTTCTTACTGGCTATTACATCAACTTAGAAGCTTCATCTGTTTTCTACTACGGTGCTTTTAGTTTCTCCACATACCGCAGCACGCGACACAGCTTTGCAGACCATTAGTACAACCGTTGCAGAGAGAAGAGCGGCCAATGTGACGATCTGGCTTTAAGTCGATTCGATAACAAATGACGAAAACGGACGGATTTCTCAGGTTTTTACTACATATGAACACTTTTCACATTCTCCCGTGCAACTCGGTTGCTAGTCCTCCTTTCATGCAGAATGTTAAGGTCCTAGCTCATGTCCAAGTCACCAAAGCCAGCTAAAAAGTCAATAATCGATACCTAAAACTTGAATTCTACTTCTTCTTACTGGCTATTACTTCAACTTAGAAGATTCATCTCTGTTCTACTATGGTGCTATTAGTGTGTCCACATACCGCAGCACGCGACATAGCTTTGCAGAAGATAAGTACAACCATTTCAGAGAGAAGAGCGGCCAATGTGACGATCTGGCTTTAAGTCGATTCGATAACAAATGACGAAAATGGACGGATTTCTCAGGTTTTTACTACATATGAACACTTTTCACAGTCTCCCGTGCAACTCGGCTGCTGGTCCTACTTTCATGCAGAATCTTAAGGTAATAGCTCATGTCCAAGGCACCAAAGCCAGCTAAGAAGGCAATAATCGATACCTAAAACTTGAATTGTACTACTTCTTACTGGCTATTACATCAACTTAGAAGCTTCATCTGTGTTCTACTATGGTGCTTTTAGTGCCTCCGCGTAGCGCAGCACGCGACATAGCTTTGCAGACCATGAGTACAACCGTTTCAGAGAGAAGAGCGGCCAATGTGACGATCTGGCTTTAACTCGATTCGATAACAAATGACGAAAACGGACGGATTTCTCAGGTTTTTACTACATATGAACACTTTTCACATTCTCCCGTGCAAGTCGGCTGCTAGTCCTCCTTTCATGCAGAATCTTAAGGTCCTAGCTCATGTCCAAGGCACCAAAGCCAGCTAAAAAGTCAATAACCGATACCTACAACTTGAATTGTACTACTTCTTACTGGCTATTACATCATCTTAGGAGCTTCATCTGTGTTCTACTATGGTGCTTTTAGTGTCTCCGCATACCGCAGCACGCGACATAGCTTTGTAGACGATAAGTACAACCGTTTCAGAGAGAAGAGCGGCCAATGTGACGATCTGGCTTTAAGTCGATTCGATAACAAATGACGAAAACGGACGGATTTCTCAGGTTTTTATGACATATGAACACTTTTCACATTCTCCCGTGCAACTCGGTTTCTAGTCCTCCTTTCATGCAGAATCTTAAGGTCCTAGCTCATGTCCAAGTCACCAAAGCCAGCTAAAAATCAGTAATCGATACCTAAAACTTGAACTGTACTACTTCTTACTGGCTATTACATCAACTTAGAAGCTTCATCTGTGTTCTACTACGGTGCTTTTAGTTTCTCCGCATACCGCAGCACGCGACATAGCTTTGCAGACGATAAGAGAGAAGAGCGGCCAATGTGACGATCTGGCTTTAAGTCGATTCGATAACAAATGACGAAAACGGACGGATTTCTCAGGTTTTTACTACATGCGAACTCTTTTCACATTCTCCCGTGCAACTCTGCTGCTACTCCTCCTTTCACGCAGAATCTCAAGGTCCTAGCTCATGTCCAAAGCACCAAAGCCAGCTAAAAAGTCAATAATCGATACCTAAAACTTGAATTGTACTACTTCTTACTGGCTATTACACCAACTTAGAAGATTCATCTGTGTTCTACTATGATGATTTTCGTGTCTCCACATACCGCAGCACTCGACATAGCTTTGCAGACGATAAGTACAACCGTTTCACGGAGAAGAGTGGCCAATGTGACGATCTGGCTATAAGTCGATTCGATAACAAATGACGAAAACGGACGGATTTACAAGGATTTTACTACATATGAACACTTTTCACATTCTCCCATGCAACTCGGCTGCTAGTCCTCCTTTCATGCAGAACGTTAAGGTCCTAGCTCATGTCCAATGCACCAAAGCCAGCTAAAAAGTCAATAATCGATACCTAAAACTTGAACTGTACTACTTGTTACTGGCTATTACATCAACTTTGAAGCTTCATATGTGTTCTACTATGGTGCTTTTAGTGTCTCCGCATACCGCAGCACGCGACATAGCTTTGCAGACGATAAGTACAACCGTTTCAGAGAGAAGAGCGGCCAATGTGACGATCTGGCTTTAAGTCGATTCGATAACAAATAACGAAAACGGACGGATTTCTCAGGTTTTTATTATATATGAGCACTTTTCACATTCTCCCGTGAAACTGGGCTGCTAGTCCTCCTTTTATGCAGAATCTTAAGGTCCTAGCTCATGTCCAAGGCACCAAAGCCAGCAAAAAAGCCAATAATCGATACCTAAAACTTGAATTGGACTACTTCTTACTGGCTATTACATCAACTTAGAAGCTTCATCTGTGTTCTACTATGGTGCTTTTAGTGTCTCCGCATACCGCAGCACGCGACATAGCTTTGCAGACGATAAGTACAACCGTTTCAGAGAGAAGAGCGGCCAATGTGACGATCTGGCTTTAAGTCGATTCGATAACAAATGACGAAACCGGACGGATTTCTCAGGTTTTTACTACATATGAACACTTTTCACATTCTCCCGAGCAACGCGGCTGCTAGTCCTCCTTTCATGCAGAATGTTAAGGTCCTAGCTCATGTCCAAGGCACCATAGCCAGCTAAAAAGTCAATAATCGATACCTAACTTCTTACTGGCTATTACATCAACTTAGAAGCTTCATCTGTTTTCTACTACGGTGCTTTTAGTTTCTCCGCATACCGCAGCACGCGACACAGCTTTGCAGACCATTAGTACAACCGTTTCAGAGAGAAGAGCGGCCAATGTGACGATCTGGCTTTAAGTCGATTAGATAACAAATGACGAAAACGGACGGATTTCTCAGGTTTTTACTACATATGAACACTTTTCAAATTCTCCCGTGCAACTCGGCTGCTAGTCCTACTTTCATGCAGAATCTTAAGGTAATAGCTCATGCCCAAGGCTCCAAAGCCAGCTAAGAAGTCAATAATCGATACCTAAAACTTGAATTGTACTACTTCTTACTGGCTATTACATCAACTTAGAAGCTTCATCTGTGTTCTACTATGGTGCTTCTAGTGTCTCCGCATACCGCAGCACGCGACATAGCTTTGTAGACGATAAGTACAACCGTTTCAGAGAGAAGAGCGGCCAATGTGACGATCTGGCTTTAAGTCGATTCCATAACAAATGACGAAAACGGACGGATTTCTCAGGTTTTTATTACATATGAACACTTTTCACATTCTCCCGTGCAACTCGGTTGCTAGTCCTCCTTTCATGCAGAATGTTAAGGTCCTAGCTCATGTCCAAGTCACCAAAGCCAGCTAAATAGTCAATCGATACCTAAAACTTGAATTGGACGACTTCTTACTGGCTATTACATCAACTTAGATGCTTCATCTGTGTTCTACTATGGTGCTTTTAGTGTCTCAGCATACAGCAGCACGCGACATAGCTGTGCAGACGATAAGTACAACCGTTTCAGAGAGAAGAGCGGCCAATGTCACGATCTGGCTTGAAGTCGATTCGATAACAAATGACGAAAACGGACGGATTTCTCAGGTTTTTACTACATATGAACACTTTTTACATTCTCCCGTGCAACTCGACTGCTAGTCCTCCTTTCATGCAGAATCTTAAGGTCCTTGCTCATGTCCAAGGCACCAAAGCCAGCTAAAAAGTCAATAATCGATACCTAAAACTTGAATTCTACTTCTTCTTACTGGCTATTACTTCAACTTAGAAGATTCATCTCTGTTCTACTATGGTGCTATTAGTGTGTCCACATACCGCAGCACGCGACATAGCTTTGCAGAAGATAAGTACAACCATTTCAGAGAGAAGAGCGGCCAATGTGACGATCTGGCTTTAAGTCGATTCGATAACAAATGACGAAAATGGACGGATTTCTCAGGTTTTTACTACATATGAACACTTTTCACAGTCTCCCGTGCAACTCGGCTGCTGGTCCTACTTTCATGCAGAATCTTAAGGTAATAGCTCATGTCCAAAGCACCAAAGCCAGCTAAGAAGTCAATAATCGATACCTAAAACTTGAATTGTACTACTTCTTACTGGCTATTACATCAACTTAGAAGCTTCATCTGTGTTCTACTATGGTGCTTTTAGTGCCTCCGCGTAGCGCAGCACGCGACAAAGCTTTGCAGACCATAAGTACAACCGTTTCAGAGAGAAGAGCGGCCAATGTGACGATCTGGCTTTAACTCGATTCGATAACAAATGACGAAAACGGACGGATTTCTCAGGTTTTTACTACATATGAACTCTTTTCACATTCTCCCGGGCAAGTCGGCTGCTAGTCCTCCTTTCATGCAGAATCTTAAGGTCCTAGCTCATGTCCAAGGCACCAAAGCCAGCTAAAAAGTCAATAACCGATACCTACAACTTGAATTGTACTACTTCTTACTGGCTATTACATCATCTTAGGAGCTTCATCTGTGTTCTACTATGGTGCTTTTAGTGTCTCCGCATACCGCAGCACGTGACATAGCTTTGTAGACGATAAGTACAACTGTTTCAGAGAGAAGAGCGGCCAATGTGACGATCTGGCTTTAAGTCGATTCGATAACAAATGACGAAAACGGACGGATTTCTCAGGTTTTTATGACATATGAACACTTTTCACATTCTCCCGTGCAACTCGGTTTCTAGTCCTCCTTTCATGCAGAATCTTAAGGTCCTAGCTCATGTCCAAGTCACCAAAGCCAGCTAAAAATCAATAATCGATACCTAAAACTTGAACTGTACTACTTCTTACTGGCTATTACATCAACTTAGAAGCTTCATCTGTGTTCTACTACGGTGCTTTTAGTTTCTCCGCATACCGCAGCACGCGACATAGCTTTGCAGACGATAAGAGAGAAGAGCGGCCAATGTGACGATCTGGCTTTAAGTCGATTCGATAACAAATGACGAAAACGGACGGATTTCTCAGGTTTTTACTACATATGAACACTTTTCACATTCTCCTGTGCAACTCGGCTGCTAGTCCTCCTTTCATGCAGAATCTTAAGGTCCTTGCTCATGTCCAAGGCACCAAAGCCAGCTAAAAAGTCAATAATCGATACCTAAGACTTGAATTCTACTTCTTCTTACTGGCTATTACTTCAACTTAGAAGATTCATCTCTGTTGTACTATGGTGCTATTAGTGTGTCCACATACCGCAGCACGCGACATAGCTTTGCAGAAGATAAGTACAACCATTTCAGAGAGAAGAGCGGCCAATGTGACGATCTGGCTTTAAGTCGATTCGATAACAAATGACGAAAATGGACGGATTTCTCAGGTTTTTACTACATATGAACACTTTTCACAGTCTCCCGTGCAACTCGGCTGCTGGTCCTACTTTCATGCAGAATCTTAAGGTAATAGCTCATGTCCAAGGCACCAAAGCCAGCTAAGAAGTCAATAATCGATACCTAAAACTTGAATTGTACTACTTCTTACTGGCTATTACACCAACTTAGAAGCTTCATCTGTGTTCTACTATGATGATTTTCGTGTCTCCGCATACCGCAGCACGCGACATAGCTTTGCAGACGATAAGTACAACCGTTTCACGGAGAAGAGTTGCCAATGTGACGATCTGGCTATAAGTCGATTCGATAACAAATGACGAAAACGGACGGATTTACAAGGATTTTACTACATATGAACACTTTTCACATTCTCCCATGCAACTCGGCTGCTAGTCCTCCTTTCATGCAGAACGTTAAGGTCCTAGCTCATGTCCAATGCACCAAAGCCAACTAAAAAGTCAATAATCGATACCTAAAACTTAAACTGTACTACTTGTTACTGGCTATTACATCAACTTTGAAGCTTCATATGTGTTCTACTATGGTGCTTTTAGTGTCTCCGCATACCGCAGCACGCGACATAGCTTTGCAGACGATAAGTACAACCGTTTCAGAGAGAAGAGCGGCCAATGTGACGATGTGGCTTTAAGTCGATTCGATAACAAATGACGAAAACGGACGGATTTCTCAGGTTTTTACTACATGTGAACACTTTTGACATTCTCCTGGGCAACTGGGCTGCTAGTCCTCCTTTTATGCAGAATCTTAAAGTCCTAGCTCATTTCCAAGGCACCAAAGCCAGCTAAAAAGTCAATAATCGATACCTAACTTCTTACTGGCTATTACATCAACTTAGAAGCTTCATCTGTTTTCTACTACGGTGCTTTTAGTTTCTCCGCATACCGCAGCACGCGACACAGCTTTGCAGACCATTAGTACAACCGTTTCAGAGAGAAGAGCGGCCAATGTGACGATGTGGCTTTAAGTCGATTCGATAACAAATGACGAAAACGGACGGATTTCTCAGGTTTTTACTACATATGAACACTTTTCATATTCTCCCGTGCAACTCGGCTGCTAGTCCTACTTTCATGCAGAATCTGAAGGTAATAGCTCATGTCCAAGGCTCCAAAGCCAGCTAAGAAGTCAATAATCGATACCTAAAACTTGAATTGTACTACTTCTTACTGGCTATTACTTCAACTTAGAAGCTTCATCTGTGTTCTACTATGGTGCTTTTAGTGTCTCCGCATACCGCAGCACGCGACATAGCTTTGTAGACGATAAGTACAACCGTTTCAGAGAGAAGAGCGGCCAATGTGACGATCTGGCTTTATGTCGATTCGATAACAAATGACGAAAACCGACGGATTTCTCATGATTTTACTACATATGAACACTTTTCACATTTTCCCGTGCAACTCGGCTGCTAGTCCTCCTTTCATGCAGAATCTTAAGGTCCTAGCTCATGTCCAAGGCACCAAAGCCAGCTAAAAAGTCAATAATCGATTCCTAAAACTTGAATTGTACTACTTCTTACTGGCTATTACATCAACTTAGATGCTTCATCTGTGTTCTACTATGGTGATTTTAGTGTCTCCACATGCCGCTGCACGCGACATAGCTTTGCAGACGATATGTACAACCGTTTCAGAAAGAAGAGCGGCTTATGTGACCATCTGGCTTTAAGTCGATTCGATAACAAATGACGAAAACGGACGGATTTCTCAGGTTTTTACTACATATGAACACTTTTCACATTCTCCCGTGCAACTCGGCTGCTAGTCCTCCTTTCATGCAGAATGTCAACGTCTTATCTCATGTCCAAGGCACCAAAGCCAGTTAAAAAGTCAATAATCGATACGTAAATCTTGAATTGGACTACATCTTACCGGCTATTACGTCAACATAGAAGCTTCGTCTGTGTTCTACTATGGTGCTTTTAGTGTCTCCGCATACCGCAGCATGCGACATAGCTTTGCAGACGATGAGTGCAACCTTTTCAGAGAGAAGTGCGGCCAATGTGACGATCTGGTTTTAAGTCGATTCGATAACAAATGACGAAAACGGACGGATTTCTCAGGTTTTTACTACATATGAACACTTTTCACATTCTCACGTGCAACTCGGCTGCTAGTCCTCTTTTTATGCAGAATCTTAAAGCCCTAGCTCATGTCCAAGGCACGAAAGCCAGCTAAAAATTCAATAATCGATACCTAAATCTTGAATTGGACTACTTATTACTGGCTATTACATCAACTTAGAAGCTTCATCTGTGTTCTACTATGGTGCTTTTCCTGTTTACGCCTACGGCAACACGCGACATAGCTTTGCAGACGATAAGCACAAACGTTTCAGAGAGAAGAGCGGCCAATTTGACGATCTGGCTTTAAGTCGATTCGATAACGAATGACGAAAAAGGACGGATTTCTCAGGTTTTTACTACATATGAACACTTTTCACATTCTCACGTGCAACTCGGCTGCTAGTCCTCCTTTCATGCAGAATCTTAAGGTCCTAGCTCATGTCCAAGGTACCGAAGCCAGCTAAAAAGTCAATAATCGATACCTAAAACTTGAATTGTTCTACTTCTTACTGGCTATTGCACCAACTTAGAAGATTCATCTGTGTTCTACTATGGTGATTTTAGTGTCTCCGCATACCGCAGCACGCGACATAGCTTTGCAGACGATAAGTACTACCGTTTCAGAGAGAAGAGCGGCCAATGTGACGATCTGGCTTTTAATCGATTCGATAACAAATAACGAAAACGGACGAATTTCTCAGGTGTTACTACATATGAACACTTTTCACATTCTCCCGTGCAACTCGGCTGCTAGTCCTCCTTTCATGCAGAATGTCAAGGTCCTAGCTCATGGCCAAGGCACCAAAGCCAGTTAAAAAGTCAATAATCGATACCTGAAACTTGAATTGTACTACTTCTTACTGGCTATTAGATCAACTTAGAAGCTTCGTCTGTGTTCTACTATGGTGCTTTTAGTGTCTCCGCATACCGCAGCACGCGACATAGCTTTGCAGACGATAAGTACAACCGTTTCAGAAAGAAGAGCGGCTTATGTGACCATCTGGCTTTAAGTCGATTCGATAACAAATGACGAAAACGGACGGATTTCTCAGGTTTTTACTACATATGAACACTTTTCACATTCTCCCATGCAACTCGGCTGCTAGTCCTCCTTTCATGCAGAATGTCAAGGTCTTATCTCATGTCCAAGGCACCAAAGCCAGTTAAAAAGTCAATAATCGATACGTAAATCTTGAATTGGACTACATCTTACCGGCTATTGCGTCAACATAGAAGCTTCGTCTGTGTTCTACTATGGTGCGTTTAGTGTCTCCGCATACCGCAGCATGCGACATAGCTTTGCAGACGATGAGTGCAACCTTTTCAGAGAGAAGTGCGGCCAATGTGACGATCTGGTTTTAAGTCGATTCGATAACAAATGACGAAAACGGACGGATTTCTCAGGTTTTTACTACATATGAACACTTTTCACATTCTCACGTGCAACTCGGCTGCTAGTCCTCTTTTTATGCAGAATCTTAAAGCCCTAGCTCATGTCCAAGGCACGAAAGCCAGCTAAAAATTCAATAATCGATACCTAAATCATGAATTGGACTACTTATTACTGGCTATTACATCAACTTAGAAGCTTCATCTGTGTTCTACTATGGTGCTTTTCCTGTTTACGCCTACGGCAACACGCGACATAGCTTTGCAGACGATAAGCACAAACGTTTCAGAGAGAAGAGCGGCCAATGTGACGATCTGGCTTGAAGTCGATTCGATAACAAATGACGAAAACGGACGGATTTCTCAGGTTTTTACTACATATGAACACTTTTTACATTCTCCCGTGCAACTCGACTGCTAGTCCTCCTTTCATGCAGAATCTTAAGGTCCTTGCTCATGTCCAAGGCACCAAAGCCAGCTAAAAAGTCAATAATCGATACCTAAAACTTGAATTCTACTTCTTCTTACTGGCTATTACTTCAACTTAGAAGATTCATCTCTGTTCCACTATGGTGCTATTAGTGTGTCCACATACCGCAGCACGCGACATAGCTTTGCAGAAGATAAGTACAACCATTTCAGAGAGAAGAGCGGCCAATGTGACGATCTGGCTTTAAGTCGATTCGATAACAAATGACGAAAATGGACGGATTTCTCTGGTTTTTACTACATATGAACACTTTTCACAGTCACCCGTGCAACTCGGCTGCTGGTCCTACTTTCATGCAGAATCTTAAGGTAATAGCTCATGTCCAAGGCACCAAAGCCAGCTAAGAAGTCAATAATCGATACCTAAAACTTGAATTGTACTACTTCTTACTGGCTATTACACCAACTTAGAAGCTTCATCTGTGTTCTACTATGATGATTTTCGTGTCTCCGCATACCGCAGCACGCGACATAGCTTTGCAGACGATAAGTACAACCGTTTCACGGAGAAGAGTTGCCAATGTGACGATCTGGCTATAAGTCGATTCGATAACAAATGACGAAAACGGACGGATTTCTCAGGTTTTTACTACATATGAACTCTTTTCACATTCTCCCGGGCAAGTCGGCTGCTAGTCCTCCTTTCATGCAGAATCTTAAGGTCCTAGCTCATGTCCAAGGCACCAAAGCCAGCTAAAAAGTCAATAACCGATACCTACAACTTGAATTGTACTACTTCTTACTGGCTATTACATCATCTTAGGAGCTTCATCTGTGTTCTACTATGGTGCTTTTAGTGTCTCCGCATACCGCAGCACGTGACATAGCTTTGTAGACAATAAGTACAACTGTTTCAGAGAGAAGAGCGGCCAATGTGACGATCTGGCTTTAAGTCGATTCGATAACAAATGACGAAAACGGACGGATTTCTCAGGTTTTTATGACATATGAACACTTTTCACATTCTCCCGTGCAACTCGGTTTCTAGTCCTCCTTTCATGCAGAATCTTAAGGTCCTAGCTCATGTCCAAGTCACCAAAGCCAGCTAAAAATCAATAATCGATACCTAAAACTTGAACTGTACTACTTCTTACTGGCTATTACATCAACTTAGAAGCTTCATCTGTGTTCTACTACGGTGCTTTTAGTTTCTCCGCATACCGCAGCACGCGACATAGCTTTGCAGACGATAAGAGAGAAGAGCGGCCAATGTGACGATCTGGCTTTAAGTCGATTCGATAACAAATGACGAAAACGGACGGATTTCTCAGGTTTTTACTACATATGAACACTTTTCACATTCTCCCGTGCAACTCGGCTGCTAGTCCTCCTTTCATGCAGAATCTTAAGGTCCTTGCTCATGTCCAAGGCACCAAAGCCAGCTAAAAAGTCAATAATCGATACCTAAGACTTGAATTCTACTTCTTCTTACTGGCTATTACTTCAACTTAGAAGATTCATCTCTGTTCTACTATGGTGCTATTAGTGTGTCCACATACCGCAGCACGCGACATAGCTTTGCAGAAGATAAGTACAACCATTTCAGAGAGAAGAGCGGCCAATGTGACGATCTGGCTTTAAGTCGATTCGATAACAAATGACGAAAATGGACGGATTTCTCAGGTTTTTACTACATATGAACACTTTTCACAGTCTCCCGTGCAACTCGGCTGCTGGTCCTACTTTCATGCAGAATCTTAAGGTAATAGCTCATGTCCAAGGCACCAAAGCCAGCTAAGAAGTCAATAATCGATACCTAAAACTTGAATTGTACTACTTCTTACTGGCTATTACACCAACTTAGAAGCTTCATCTGTGTTCTACTATGATGATTTTCGTGTCTCCGCATACCGCAGCACGCGACATAGCTTTGCAGACGATAAGTACAACCGTTTCACGGAGAAGAGTTGCCAATGTGACGATCTGGCTATAAGTCGATTCGATAACAAATGACGAAAACGGACGGATTTACAAGGATTTTACTACATATGAACACTTTTCACATTCTCCCATGCAACTCGGCTGCTAGTCCTCCTTTCATGCAGAACGTTAAGGTCCTAGCTCATGTCCAATGCACCAAAGACAACTAAAAAGTCAATAATCGATACCTAAAACTTAAACTGTACTACTTGTTACTGGCTATTACATCAACTTTGAAGCTTCATATGTGTTCTACTATGGTGCTTTTAGTGTCTCCGCATACCGCAGCACGCGACATAGCTTTGCAGACGATAAGTACAACCGTTTCAGAGAGAAGAGCGGCCAATGTGACGATGTGGCTTTAAGTCGATTCGATAACAAATGACGAAAACGGACGGATTTCTCAGGTTTTTACTACATATGAACACTTTTCACAGTCTCCCGTGCAACTCGGCTGCTGGTCCTACTTTCATGCAGAATCTTAAGGTAATAGCTCATGTCCAAGGCACCAAAGCCAGCTAAGAAGTCAATAATCGATACCTAAAACTTGAATTGTACTACTTCTTACTGGCTATTACACCAACTTAGAAGCTTCATCTGTGTTCTACTATGATGATTTTCGTGTCTCCGCATACCGCAGCACGCGACATAGCTTTGCAGACGATAAGTACAACCGTTTCACGGAGAAGAGTTGCCAATGTGACGATCTGGCTATAAGTCGATTCGATAACAAATGACGAAAACGGACGGATTTACAAGGATTTTACTACATATGAACACTTTTCACATTCTCCCATGCAACTCGGCTGCTAGTCCTCCTTTCATGCAGAACGTTAAGGTCCTAGCTCATGTCCAATGCACCAAAGCCAACTAAAAAGTCAATAATCGATACCTAAAACTTAAACTGTACTACTTGTTACTGGCTATTACATCAACTTTGAAGCTTCATATGTGTTCTACTATGGTGCTTTTAGTGTCTCCGCATACCGCAGCACGCGACATAGCTTTGCAGACGATAAGTACAACCGTTTCAGAGAGAAGAGCGGCCAATGTGACGATGTGGCTTTAAGTCGATTCGATAACAAATGACGAAAACGGACGGATTTCTCAGGTTTTTACTACATATGAACACTTTTCATATTCTCTCGTGCAACTCGGCTGCTAGTCCTACTTTCATGCAGAATCTTAAGGTAATAGCTCATGTCCAAGGCTCCAAAGCCAGCTAAGAAGTCAATAATCGATACCTAAAACTTGAATTGTACTACTTCTTACTGGCTATTACTTCAACTTAGAAGCTTCATCTGTGTTCTACTATGGTGCTTTTAGTGTCTCCGCATACCGCAGCACGCGACATAGCTTTGTAGACGATAAGTACAACCGTTTCAGAGAGAAGAGCGGCCAATGTGACGATCTGGCTTTATGTCGATTCGATAACAAATGACGAAAACGGACGGATTTCTAAGGTTTTTACTACATATGAACACTTTTCACATTCTCCCGTGCAACTCGGCTGCTAGTCCACCTTTCATGCAGAATCTTAAGGTCCTAGCTCATGTCCAAGGCACCAAAGCCAGCTAAAAAGTCAATAACCGATACTTAAACTTGAATTGTACTACTTCTTACTGGCTATAACATCATCTTAGGAGCTTCATCTGTGTTCTACTATGGTGCTTTTAGTGTCTCCGAATACCGCAGTACGCGACATAGCTTTGCAGACGATAAGTACAACCGTTTCAGAGAGAAGAGCGGCCAATGTGACGATGTGGCTTTAAGTCGATTCGATAACAAATGACGAGAAAGGACGGATTTCTCAGGTTTTTACTACATATGAACACTTTTCACATTCTCCCGTGCAACTCGGCTGCTAGTCCTCCTTTCAGTCAGAATCTCAAGGTCCTAGCTCATGTCAAAGGCACCAAAGCCAGCTAAAAGTTCCATATTCATTACCTAAAACTTGAATTGTGCAACTTCTTACTGGCTATTACATCAACTTAGAAGCTTGATCTGTGTTCTACTATGGTGCTTTTAGTGTCTTAGCATACCGCAGCACGCGACATAGGTTTGCAGACGATACGTACAACCGTTTCAGAGAGAAGAGCGGCCAATGTGACGATCTGGCTTTAAGTCGATTCGATAACAATCGACGAAAACCGACGGATTTCTCATGATTTTACTACATATGAACACTTTTCACATTCTCCCGTGCAACTCGGCTGCTAGTCCTCCTTTCATGCAGAATCTTAAGGTCCTAGCTCATGTCCAAGGCACCAAAGCCAGCTAAAAAGTCAATAATCGATTCCTAAAACTTGAATTGTACTACTTCTTACTGGCTATTACATCAACTTAGATGCTTCATCTGTGTTCTACTATGGTGATTTTAGTGTCTCCACATGCCGCTGCACGCGACATAGCTTTGCAGACGATATGTACAACCGTTTCAGAAAGAAGAGCGGCTTATGTGACCATCTGGCTTTAAGTCGATTCGATAACAAATGACGAAAACGGACGGATTTCTCAGGTTTTTACTACATATGAACACTTTTCACATTCTCCCGTGCAACTCGGCTGCTAGTCCTCCTTTCATGCAGAATGTCAAGGTCTTATCTCATGTCCAAGGCACCAAAGCCAGTTAAAAAGTCAATAATCGATACGTAAATCTTGAATTGGACTACATCTTACCGGCTATTACGTCAACATAGAAGCTTCATCTGTGTTCTACTATGGTGCTTTTCCTGTTTACGCCTACGGCAACACGCGACATAGCTTTGCAGACGATAAGCACAAACGTTTCAGAGAGAAGAGCGGCCAATTTGACGATCTGGCTTTAAGTCGATTCGATAACGAATGACGAAAAAGGACGGATTTCTCAGGTTTTTACTACATATGAACACTTTTCACATTCTCACGTGCAACTCGGCTGCTAGTCCTCCTTTCATGCAGAATCTTAAGGTCCTAGCTCATGTCCAAGGTACCGAAGCCAGCTAAAAAGTCAATAATCGATACCTAAAACTTGAATTGTTCTACTTCTTACTGGCTATTGCACCAACTTAGAAGATTCATCTGTGTTCTACTATGGTGATTTTAGTGTCTCCGCATACCGCAGCACGCGACATAGCTTTGCAGACGATAAGTACTACCGTTTCAGAGAGAAGAGCGGCCAATGTGACGATCTGGCTTTAAGTCGATTCGATAACAAATGACGAAAACGGACGAATTTCTCAGGTGTTACTACATATGAACACTTTTCACATTCTCCCGTGCAACTCGGCTGCTAGTCCTCCTTTCATGCAGAATGTCAAGGTCCTAGCTCATGGCCAAGGCACCAAAGCCAGTTAAAAAGTCAATAATCGATACCTGAAACTTGAATTGTACTACTTCTTACTGGCTATTAGATCAACTTAGAAGCTTCGTCTGTGTTCTACTATGGTGCTTTTAGTGTCTCCGCATACCGCAGCACGCGACATAGCTTTGCAGACGATAAGTACAACCGTTTCAGAAAGAAGAGCGGCTTATGTGACCATCTGGCTTTAAGTCGATTCGATAACAAATGACGAAAACGGACGGATTTCTCAGGTTTTTACTACATATGAACACTTTTCACATTCTCCCGTGCAACTCGGCTGCTAGTCCTCCTTTCATGCAGAATGTCAAGGTCTTATCTCATGTCCAAGGCACCAAAGCCAGTTAAAAAGTCAATAATCGATACGTAAATCTTGAATTGGACTACATCTTACCGGCTATTGCGTCAACATAGAAGCTTCGTCTGTGTTCTACTATGGTGCTTTTAGTGTCTCCGCATACCGCAGCATGCGACATAGCTTTGCAGACGATGAGTGCAACCTTTTCAGAGAGAAGTGCGGCCAATGTGACGATCTGGTTTTAAGTCGATTCGATAACAAATGACGAAAACGGACGGATTTCTCAGGTTTTTACTACATATGAACACTTTTCACAGTCTCACGTGCAACTCGGCTGCTAGTCCTCTTTTTATGCAGAATCTTAAAGCCCTAGCTCATGTCCAAGGCACGAAAGCCAGCTAAAAATTCAATAATCGATACCTAAATCTTGAATTGGACTACTTATTACTGGCTATTACATCAACTTAGAAGCTTCATCTGTGTTCTACTATGGTGCTTTTCCTGTTTACGCCTACGGCAACACGCGACATAGCTTTGCAGACGATAAGCACAAACGTTTCAGAGAGAAGAGCGGCCAATTTGACGATCTGGCTTTAAGTCGATTCGATAACGAATGACGAAAAAGGACGGATTTCTCAGGTTTTTACTACATATGAACACTTTTCACATTCTCACGTGCAACTCGGCTGCTAGTCCTCCTTTCATGCAGAATCTTAAGGTCCTAGCTCATGTCCAAGGTACCGAAGCCAGCTAAAAAGTCAATAATCGATACCTAAAACTTGAATTGTTCTACTTCTTACTGGCTATTGCATCAACTTAGAAGCTTCATCTGTGTTCTACTATGGTGATTTTAGTGTCTCCGCATACCGCAGCACGCGACATAGCTTTGCAGACGATAAGTACTACCGTTTCAGAGAGAAGAGCAGCCAATGTGACGATCTGGCTTTAAGTCGATTCGATAACAAATGACGAAAACGGACGAATTTCTCAGGTGTTACTACATATGAACACTTTTCACATTCTCCCGTGCAACTCGGCTGCTAGTCCTCCTTTCATGCAGAATGTCAAGGTCCTAGCTCATGGCCAAGGCACCAAAGCCAGTTAAAAAGTCAATAATCGATACCTGAAACTTGAATTGTACTACTTCTTACTGGCTATTAGATCAACTTAGAAGCTTCGTCTGTGTTCTACTATGGTGCTTTTAGTGTCTCCGCATACCGCAGCACGCGACATAGCTTTGCAGACGATAAGTACAACCGCTTCAGAGAGAAGAGCGGCCAATGTGACGATCTGGCTTTAAGTCGATTCGATAACAAATGACGAAAACGGACGGATTTCTCAGGTTTTTACTACATATGAACACTTTTCACATTCTCCCGTGCAACTCTGCTGCTAGTCCTCCTTTTATGCAGAATCTTAAAGTCCTAGCTCATGTCCAAGGCACCAAAGCCAGCTAAAAAGTCATAACCGATACATAAAACTTGAATTGTACTACTTCTTACTGGCTATTACATCATCTTAGGAGCTTCATCTGTGTTCTTTTAGTGTCTCCGAATACCGCAGTACGCGACATAGCTTTGCAGACGATAAGTACAACCGTTTCAGAGAGCAGAGCGGCCAATGTGACGATCTGGCTTTAATTCGATTCGATAACAAATGACGAAAACGGACGGATATCTCAGGTTTTTACTACATATGAACACTTTTCACATTCTCTCGTGCAACTCGGCTGCTAGTCCTCCATTCATGCAGAATCTTAAGGTCCTAGCTCATGTCCAAGTCACCAAAGCCAGCTAAAAAGTCAATAATCGATACCTAAAACTTGAATTGTACTACTTCTTACTGGCTATTACATCAACTTACAAGCTTCATCTGTGTTCTACTACGGTGCTTTTAGTTTCTCCGCATACCGCAGCACGCGACACAGTTTTGCAGACGATAAGTACAACCGTTTCAGAGAGAAGAGCGGCCAATGTGACGATGTGGCTTTAAGTCGATTCGATAACAAATGACGAAAACGGACGGATTTCTCAGGTTTTTACTACATATGAACACTTTTCATATTCTCTCGTGCAACTCGGCTGCTAGTCCTACTTTCATGCAGAATCTTAAGGTAATAGCTCATGTCCAAGGCTCCAAAGCCAGCTAAGAAGTCAATAATCGATACCTAAAACTTGAATTGTACTACTTCTTACTGGCTATTACTTCAACTTAGAAGCTTCATCTGTGTTCTACTATGGTGCTTTTAGTGTCTCCGCATACCGCAGCACGCGACATAGCTTTGTAGACGATAAGTACAACCGTTTCAGAGAGAAGAGCGGCCAATGTGACGATCTGGCTTTATGTCGATTCGATAACAAATGACGAAAACGGACGGATTTCTAAGGTTTTTACTACATATGAACACTTTTCACATTCTCCCGTGCAACTCGGCTGCTAGTCCACCTTTCATGCAGAATCTTAAGGTCCTAGCTCATGTCCAAGGCACCAAAGCCAGCTAAAAAGTCAATAACCGATACTTAAACTTGAATTGTACTACTTCTTACTGGCTATAACATCATCTTAGGAGCTTCATCTGTGTTCTACTATGGTGCTTTTAGTGTCTCCGAATACCGCAGTACGCGACATAGCTTTGCAGACGATAAGTACAACCGTTTCAGAGAGAAGAGCGGCCAATGTGACGATGTGGCTTTAAGTCGATTCGATAACAAATGACGAGAAAGGACGGATTTCTCAGGTTTTTACTACATATGAACACTTTTCACATTCTCCCGTGCAACTCGGCTGCTAGTCCTCCTTTCAGTCAGAATCTCAAGGTCCTAGCTCATGTCAAAGGCACCAAAGCCAGCTAAAAGTTCCATATTCATTACCTAAAACTTGAATTGTGCAACTTCTTACTGGCTATTACATCAACTTAGAAGCTTGATCTGTGTTCTACTATGGTGCTTTTAGTGTCTTAGCATACCGCAGCACGCGACATAGGTTTGCAGACGATACGTACAACCGTTTCAGAGAGAAGAGCGGCCAATGTGACGATCTGGCTTTAAGTCGATTCGATAACAATCGACGAAAACCGACGGATTTCTCATGATTTTACTACATATGAACACTTTTCACATTCTCCCGTGCAACTCGGCTGCTAGTCCTCCTTTCATGCAGAATCTTAAGGTCCTAGCTCATGTCCAAGGCACCAAAGCCAGCTAAAAAGTCAATAATCGATTCCTAAAACTTGAATTGTACTACTTCTTACTGGCTATTACATCAACTTAGATGCTTCATCTGTGTTCTACTATGGTGATTTTAGTGTCTCCACATGCCGCTGCACGCGACATAGCTTTGCAGACGATATGTACAACCGTTTCAGAAAGAAGAGCGGCTTATGTGACCATCTGGCTTTAAGTCGATTCGATAACAAATGACGAAAACGGACGGATTTCTCAGGTTTTTACTACATATGAACACTTTTCACATTCTCCCGTGCAACTCGGCTGCTAGTCCTCCTTTCATGCAGAATGTCAAGGTCTTATCTCATGTCCAAGGCACCAAAGCCAGTTAAAAAGTCAATAATCGATACGTAAATCTTGAATTGGACTACATCTTACCGGCTATTACGTCAACATAGAAGCTTCATCTGTGTTCTACTATGGTGCTTTTCCTGTTTACGCCTACGGCAACACGCGACATAGCTTTGCAGACGATAAGCACAAACGTTTCAGAGAGAAGAGCGGCCAATTTGACGATCTGGCTTTAAGTCGATTCGATAACGAATGACGAAAAAGGACGGATTTCTCAGGTTTTTACTACATATGAACACTTTTCACATTCTCACGTGCAACTCGGCTGCTAGTCCTCCTTTCATGCAGAATCTTAAGGTCCTAGCTCATGTCCAAGGTACCGAAGCCAGCTAAAAAGTCAATAATCGATACCTAAAACTTGAATTGTTCTACTTCTTACTGGCTATTGCACCAACTTAGAAGATTCATCTGTGTTCTACTATGGTGATTTTAGTGTCTCCGCATACCGCAGCACGCGACATAGCTTTGCAGACGATAAGTACTACCGTTTCAGAGAGAAGAGCGGCCAATGTGACGATCTGGCTTTAAGTCGATTCGATAACAAATGACGAAAACGGACGAATTTCTCAGGTGTTACTACATATGAACACTTTTCACATTCTCCCGTGCAACTCGGCTGCTAGTCCTCCTTTCATGCAGAATGTCAAGGTCCTAGCTCATGGCCAAGGCACCAAAGCCAGTTAAAAAGTCAATAATCGATACCTGAAACTTGAATTGTACTACTTCTTACTGGCTATTAGATCAACTTAGAAGCTTCGTCTGTGTTCTACTATGGTGCTTTTAGTGTCTCCGCATACCGCAGCACGCGACATAGCTTTGCAGACGATAAGTACAACCGTTTCAGAAAGAAGAGCGGCTTATGTGACCATCTGGCTTTAAGTCGATTCGATAACAAATGACGAAAACGGACGGATTTCTCAGGTTTTTACTACATATGAACACTTTTCACATTCTCCCGTGCAACTCGGCTGCTAGTCCTCCTTTCATGCAGAATGTCAAGGTCTTATCTCATGTCCAAGGCACCAAAGCCAGTTAAAAAGTCAATAATCGATACGTAAATCTTGAATTGGACTACATCTTACCGGCTATTGCGTCAACATAGAAGCTTCGTCTGTGTTCTACTATGGTGCTTTTAGTGTCTCCGCATACCGCAGCATGCGACATAGCTTTGCAGACGATGAGTGCAACCTTTTCAGAGAGAAGTGCGGCCAATGTGACGATCTGGTTTTAAGTCGATTCGATAACAAATGACGAAAACGGACGGATTTCTCAGGTTTTTACTACATATGAACACTTTTCACAGTCTCACGTGCAACTCGGCTGCTAGTCCTCTTTTTATGCAGAATCTTAAAGCCCTAGCTCATGTCCAAGGCACGAAAGCCAGCTAAAAATTCAATAATCGATACCTAAATCTTGAATTGGACTACTTATTACTGGCTATTACATCAACTTAGAAGCTTCATCTGTGTTCTACTATGGTGCTTTTCCTGTTTACGCCTACGGCAACACGCGACATAGCTTTGCAGACGATAAGCACAAACGTTTCAGAGAGAAGAGCGGCCAATTTGACGATCTGGCTTTAAGTCGATTCGATAACGAATGACGAAAAAGGACGGATTTCTCAGGTTTTTACTACATATGAACACTTTTCACATTCTCACGTGCAACTCGGCTGCTAGTCCTCCTTTCATGCAGAATCTTAAGGTCCTAGCTCATGTCCAAGGTACCGAAGCCAGCTAAAAAGTCAATAATCGATACCTAAAACTTGAATTGTTCTACTTCTTACTGGCTATTGCATCAACTTAGAAGCTTCATCTGTGTTCTACTATGGTGATTTTAGTGTCTCCGCATACCGCAGCACGCGACATAGCTTTGCAGACGATAAGTACTACCGTTTCAGAGAGAAGAGCAGCCAATGTGACGATCTGGCTTTAAGTCGATTCGATAACAAATGACGAAAACGGACGAATTTCTCAGGTGTTACTACATATGAACACTTTTCACATTCTCCCGTGCAACTCGGCTGCTAGTCCTCCTTTCATGCAGAATGTCAAGGTCCTAGCTCATGGCCAAGGCACCAAAGCCAGTTAAAAAGTCAATAATCGATACCTGAAACTTGAATTGTACTACTTCTTACTGGCTATTAGATCAACTTAGAAGCTTCGTCTGTGTTCTACTATGGTGCTTTTAGTGTCTCCGCATACCGCAGCACGCGACATAGCTTTGCAGACGATAAGTACAACCGCTTCAGAGAGAAGAGCGGCCAATGTGACGATCTGGCTTTAAGTCGATTCGATAACAAATGACGAAAACGGACGGATTTCTCAGGTTTTTACTACATATGAACACTTTTCACATTCTCCCGTGCAACTCTGCTGCTAGTCCTCCTTTTATGCAGAATCTTAAAGTCCTAGCTCATGTCCAAGGCACCAAAGCCAGCTAAAAAGTCATAACCGATACATAAAACTTGAATTGTACTACTTCTTACTGGCTATTACATCATCTTAGGAGCTTCATCTGTGTTCTTTTAGTGTCTCCGAATACCGCAGTACGCGACATAGCTTTGCAGACGATAAGTACAACCGTTTCAGAGAGCAGAGCGGCCAATGTGACGATCTGGCTTTAATTCGATTCGATAACAAATGACGAAAACGGACGGATATCTCAGGTTTTTACTACATATGAACACTTTTCACATTCTCTCGTGCAACTCGGCTGCTAGTCCTCCATTCATGCAGAATCTTAAGGTCCTAGCTCATGTCCAAGTCACCAAAGCCAGCTAAAAAGTCAATAATCGATACCTAAAACTTGAATTGTACTACTTCTTACTGGCTATTACATCAACTTACAAGCTTCATCTGTGTTCTACTACGGTGCTTTTAGTTTCTCCGCATACCGCAGCACGCGACACAGTTTTGCAGACGATAAGTACAACCGTTTCAGAGAGAAGAGCGGCCAATGTGACGATCTGGCTTTAAGTCGATTCAATAACAAATGACGAAAACGGACGGATTTCTCAGGTTTTTACTACATATGAACAATTTTCACATTCTCCCGTGGAACTCGGTTGCTAGTCCACCTTTCACGCCGAATCTTAAGGTCCTAGCTCATGTCCAATGCACCAAAGCTAGCTAAAAAGTCAATAATAGATACCTAAAACTTGAATTGTACTACATCTTATTGGATATTACATCAACTTAGAAGCTTCATCTGTGTTCTACTGTGGTGATTTTAGTGTCACCGCATACCGCAGTACGTGACATAGCTTTGCAGACGATAAGTACAACCGTTTCAGAGAGAAGAGCGGCCAATGTGACGATCTGGCTTTAAGTCGATTCGATAACAAATGACGAAAACGGACGGATTTCTCAGGTTTTTACTACATATGAACACTTTTCACATTCTCCCGTGCAACTCGGCTGCTAGTCCTCCTTTCATGCAGAATCTTAAGGTCCTATCTCATGTCCAAGGCACCAAAGCCAGCTAAAAAGTCAATAACCGATACCTAAAACTTGAATTGTACTTCTTCTTACTGGCTATTACATCATCTTAGAAGCTTCATCTGTGTTCTACTATGGTGCTTTTAGTGTCTCCGAATACCGCAGTACGCGACATAGCTTTGCAGACGATAAGTACAACCGTTTCAGAGAGAAGAGCGGCCAATGTGACGATCTGGCTTTAAGTCGATTCGATAACAAATGACGAAAACGGGCGGATTTCTCAGGTTTTTACTACATATGAACACTTTTCACATTCTCCCGTTCAACTGGGCTGCTAGTCCTCCTTTTATGCAGAATCTTTAAGTCCTAGCTCATGTCCAAGGCACGAAAGCCAGCTAAAAAGTCAATAATCGATACCTAAATCTTGAATTGGACTACTTCTTACTGGCTATTACATCAACTTAGAAGCTTCGTCTGTGTTCTACTATGGTGCTTTTCCTGTTTCCGCCTACGGCAACACGCGGCATAGCTTTGCAGACGATAAGCACAACCGTTTCAGAGAGAAGAGCGGCCAATGTGACGATCTGGCTTTAAGTCGATTCGATAACAAATGACGAAAAAGGACGGATTTCTCAAGTTGTTACTACATATGAACACTTTTCACATTCTCCCGTGCAACTCGGCTGCTAGTCCTCCTTTCATGCAGAATCTTAAGGTCCTAGCTCATGTCCAAGGCACCAAAGCCAGCTAAAAGTTCCATATTCAATACCTAAAACTTGAATTGTACTACTTCTTACTGGCTATTACATCAACTTAGAAGCTTGATCTGTGTTCTACTATGGTGCGTTTAGTGTCTCAGCATGCCGCAGCACGCGACATAGCTTTTCAGACGATAAGTACAACCGTTTCAGAGAGAAGAGCGGCCAATGTGACGATCTGTCTTTAAGTCGATTCGATAACAAATGACGAAAACGGACGGATTACTCAGGTTTTTACTACATATGAACACTTTTCACATTCTCCCGCGCAACTCGGCTGCTAGTCCTCCTTTCATGCAGAATCTTAAGGTCCAAGCTCATGTCCAAGGCACCAAAGCCAGCTAAAAAGTCAATAATCAATACCTAAAACTTGAATTGTACTACTTCTTACTGGATATTACAAAAAACTTAGAAGCTTCATCTGTGTTCTACTACGGTGCTTTTAGTATCTCCGCATACCGCAGCACGCGACATAGTTTTGCAGTCGATAAGTACAACCGTTTCAGAGAGAAGGGCGGCCAATGTGACGATCTGGCTTTAAGTCGATTCGATAACAAATGACGAAAACGGACGGATTTCTCAGGTTTTTACTACATATGAACACTTTTCACATTCTCCCGTGGAACTCGGCTGCTAGTCCACGTTTCATGCAAAATCTTAAGGTCCTAGCTCATGTCCAATGCACCAAAGCCAGCTAAAAAGTCAATAATCGATACCTAAAACTTGAATTGTACTACTTCTTACTGCATATTACATCAACTTAGAAGCTTCATCTGTGTTCTACTGTGGTGATTTTAGTGTCACCGCATACCGCAGCACGTGACATTGCTTTGCAGGCGATAAGTACATCCGTTTCAGAGAGAAGAGCAGCCAATGTGACGATCTGGCTTTAAGTCGATTCGATAACAAATGACGAAAACGGACGTATTTCTCAGGTTTTTACTACATTTGAACACTTTTCACATTCTCCCGTGCAACTCGGCTGCCAGTCCTCCTTTCTTGCAGAATATTAAGGTCCTAACTCATGTCCAAGGCACCAAAGCCAGCTAAAAATTCAATATTCAGTACCTAAAACTTGAATTGTACTACTTCTTACTGGCTATTACATCAACTTAGAAGCTTGATCTGTGTTCTACTATGGTGCTTTTAGTGTCACGGCATACCGCAGCACGCGACATAGCTTTGCAGACGATAAGTACAACCGTTTCAGAGAGAAGAGCGGCCAATGTGACGATCTGGCTTTATGTCGATTCGATAACAAAAGACGAAAACGGACGGATTTCTCAGGTTTTTACTACATATGAACACTTTTCACGTTCTCCCGTGCAACTGGGCAGCTAGTCCTCCTTTTATGCAGAATCTTAAAGTCCTAGCTCATGTCCAAGGCACCAAAGCCAGCTAAAAAGTCAATAATCGATACTTAAATCTTGAATTGGATTACTTCTTACTGGCTATTACATCAACGTAGAAGCTTCATCTGTGTTCTACAATGGTGCTTTTACTGTTTCCGCCTACGGCAACACGCGACATAGCTTTGCAGACGATAAGTACAACCGTTTCAGAGAGGAGAGCGGCCAATGTGACGATCTGGCTTTAAGTCGATTCGATAACAAATGACGAAAACGGACGGATTTCTCAGGTTTTTACTACATATGAACAATTTTCACATTCTCCCGTGGAACTCGGTTGCTAGTCCACCTTTCACGCCGAATCTTAAGGTCCTAGCTCATGTCTAATGCACCAAAGACAGCTAAAAAGTCAATAATCGATACCTAAAACTTGAATTGTACTACTTCTTACTGGATATTACATCAACTTAGAAGCTTCATCTGTGTTCTACTGTGGTGATTTTAGTGTCACCGCATACCGCAGCACGTGACATTGCTTTGCAGGCAATAAGTACAACCGTTTCAGAGAGAAGAGCAGCCAATGTGAAGATCTGGCTTTAAGTCGATTCGATAACAAATGACGAAAATGGACGTATTTCTCAGGTTTTTACTACATTTGAACACTTTTCACATTCTCCCGTGCAACTCGGCTGCCAGTCCTCCTTTCTTGCAGAATATTAAGGTCCTAGCTCATGTCCAAGGCACCAAAGCCAGCTAAAAATTCAATATTCAGTACCTAAAACTTGAATTGTACTACTTCTTACTGGCTATTACATCAACTTAGAAGCTTGATCTGTGTTCTACTATGGTGCTTTTAGTGTCACGGCATACCGCAGCACGCGACATAGCTTTGCAGACGATAAGTACAACCGTTTCAGAGAGAAGAGCGGCCAATGTGACGATCTGGCTTTATGTCGATTCGATAACAAATGACGAAAACGGACGGATTTCTAAGGTTTTTACTACATATGAACACTTTTCACATTCTCCCGTGCAACTAGGCTGCTAGTCCTCCTTTTATGCAGAATCTTAAAGTCCTAGCTCATGTCCAAGGCACGAAAGCCAGCTAAAAAGTCAATAATCGATTCCTAAATCTTGAATTGGACTACTTCTTACTGGCTATTACATCAACTTAGAAGCTTCATCTGTGTTCTACTATGGTGCTTTTCCTGTTTCCGCCTACGGCAACACGCGACATAGCTTTGCAGACGATAAGCACAACTGTTTCAGAGAGAAGAGCGGCCAATGTGACGATCTGGCTTTAAGTCGATTCGATAACAAATGACGAAAAAGGACGGATTTCTCAGGTTATTACTACATATGAACACTTTTCACATTCTCCCGTGCAACTCGGCTGCTAGTCCTTTTTTCATGCAGAATCTTAAGGTCCTAGCTCATGTCCAAGGCACCAAAGCCAGCTAAAAGGTCCATATTCAATACCTAAAACTTGAATTGTACTACTTCTTACTGGCTATTACATCAACTTAGAAGCTTGATCTGTGTTCTACTATGGTGCGTTTAGTGTCTCAGCATGCCGCAGCACGCGACATAGCTTTTCAGACGATAAGTACAACCGTTTCAGAGAGAAGAGCGGCCAATGTGACGATCTGTCTTTAAGTCGATTCGATAACAAATGACGAAAACGGACGGATTACTCAGGTTTTTACTACATATGAACACTTTTCACATTCTCCCGCGCAACTCGGCTGCTAGTCCTCCTTTCATGCAGAATCTTAAAGTCCTAGCTCTTGTCCAAGGCACCAAAGCCAGCTAAAAAGTCAATAATCGATTCCTAAAACTTGAATTGTACTTCTTCTTACTGGCTATTACATCAACTTAGATGCTTCATCTGTGTTCTACTATGGTGATTTTAGTGTCTCCACATACCGCTGCACGCGATATAGCTTTGCAGACGATATGTACAACCGTTTCAGAGAGAAGAGCGGCCAATGTGACCATCTGGCTTTAAGTCGATTCGATAACAAATGACGAAAACGGACTGATTTCTCAGGTTTTTACTACATATGAACACATTTCACATTCTCCCGTGCAACTCGGCTGCTAGTCCTCCTTTCATGCAGAATCTTAAGGTCCTAGCTCATGTGCAAGGAACCGAAGCCAGCTAAAAAGTCAATAATCGATACCTAAAACTTGAATTCTTCTACATCTTACTGGCTATTGCATCAACTTAGAAGCTTCATCTGTGTTCTACTATGGTGCTTTTAGTGTCTCCGAATACCGCAGTACGCGACATAGCTTTGCAGACGATAAGTACAACCGTTTCAGAGAGAAGAGCGGCCAATGTGACGATCTGGCTTTAAGTCGATTCGATAACAAATGACGAAAACGGACGGATTTCTCAGGTTTTTACTACATATGAACACTTTTCACATTCTCCCGTGCAACTCGGCTGCTAGTCCTCCTTTCATGCAGAATCTTAAGGTCCAAGCTCATGTCCAAGGCACCAAAGCCAGCTAAAAAGTCAATAATCAATACCTAAAACTTGAATTGTACTACTTCTTACTGGATATTACAAAAAACTTAGAAGCTTCATCTGTGTTCTACTACGGTGCTTTTAGTATCTCCGCATACCGCAGCACGCGACATAGTTTTGCAGTCGATAAGTACAACCGTTTCAGAGAGAAGGGCGGCCAATGTGACGATCTGGCTTTAAGTCGATTCGATAACAAATGACGAAAACGGACGGATTTCTCAGGTTTTTACTACATATGAACACTTTTCACATTCTCCCGTGCAACTCGGCTGCCAGTCCTCCTTTCTTGCAGAATATTAAGGTCCTAGCTCATGTCCAAGGCACCAAAGCCAGCTAAAAATTCAATATTCAGTGCCTAAAACTTGAATTGTACTACTTCTTACTGGCTATTACATCAACTTAGAAGCTTGATCTGTGTTCTACTATGGTGCTTTTAGTGTCACGGCATACCGCAGCACGCGACATAGCTTTGCAGACGATAAGTACAACCGTTTCAGAGAGAAGAGCGGCCAATGTGACGATCTGGCTTTATGTCGATTCGATAACAAAAGACGAAAACGGACGGATTTCTCAGGTTTTTACTACATATGAACACTTTTCACGTTCTCCCGTGCAACGGGGCAGCTAGTCCTCCTTTTATGCAGAATCTTAAAGTCCTAGCTCATGTCCAAGGCACCAAAGCCAGCTAAAAAGTCAATAATCGATACTTAAATCTTGAATTGGATTACTTCTTACTGGCTATTACATCAACGTAGAAGCTTCATCTGTGTTCTACAATGGTGCTTTTACTGTTTCCGCCTACGGCAACACGCGACATAGCTTTGCAGACGATAAGTACAACCGTTTCAGAGAGGAGAGCGGCCAATGTGACGATCTGGCTTTAAGTCGATTCGATAACAAATGACGAAAACGGACGGATTTCTCAGGTTTTTACTACATATGAACAATTTTCACATTCTCCCGTGGAACTCGGTTGCTAGTCCACCTTTCACGCCGAATCTTAAGGTCCTAGCTCATGTCTAATGCACCAAAGCCAGCTAAAAAGTCAATAATCGATACCTAAAACTTGAATTGTACTACTTCTTACTGGATATTACATCAACTTAGAAGCTTCATCTGTGTTCTACTGTGGTGATTTTAGTGTCACCGCATACCGCAGCACGTGACATTGCTTTGCAGGCGATAAGTACAACCGTTTCAGAGAGAAGAGCAGCCAATGTGACGATCTGTCTTTAAGTCGATTCGATAACAAATGACGAAAATGGACGTATTTCTCAGGTTTTTACTACATTTGAACACTTTTCACATTCTCCCATGCAACTCGGCTGCCAGTCCTCCTTTCTTGCAGAATATTAAGGTCCTAGCTCATGTCCAAGGCACCAAAGCCAGCTAAAAATTCAATATTCAGTACCTAAAACTTGAATTGTACTACTTCTTACTGGCTATTACATCAACTTAGAAGCTTGATCTGTGTTCTACTATGGTGCTTTTAGTGTCACGGCATACCGCAGCACGCGACATAGCTTTGCAGACGGTAAGTACAACCGTTTCAGAGAGAAGAGCGGCCAATGTGACGATCTGGCTTTATGTCGATTCGATAACAAATGACGAAAACGGACGGATTTCTAAGGTTTTTACTACATATGAACACTTTTGACATTCTCCCGTGCAACTAGGCTGCTAGTCCTCCTTTTATGCAGAATCTTAAAGTCCTAGCTCATGTCCAAGGCACGAAAGCCAGCTAAAAAGTCAATAATCGATTCCTAAATCTTGAATTGGACTACTTCTTACTGGCTATTACATCAACTTAGAAGCTTCATCTGTGTTCTACTATGGTGCTTTTCCTGTTTCCGCCTACGGCAACACGCGACATAGCTTTGCAGACGATAAGCACAACTGTTTCAGAGAGAAGAGCGGCCAATGTGACGATCTGGCTTTAAGTCGATTCGATAACAAATGACGAAAAAGGACGGATTTCTGAGGTTATTACTACATATGAACACTTTTCACATTCTCCCGTGCAACTCGGCTGCTAGTCCTTTTTTCATGCAGAATCTTAAGGTCCTAGCTCATGTCCAAGGCACCAAAGCCAGCTAAAAGGTCCATATTCAATACCTAAAACTTGAATTATACTACTTCTTACTGGCTATTACATCAACTTAGAAGCTTGATCTGTGTTCTACTATGGTGCGTTTAGTGTCTCAGCATGCCGCAGCACGCGACATAGCTTTGCAGACGATAAGTACAACCGTTTCAGAGAGAAGAGCGGCCAATGTGACGATCTGGCTTTAAGTCGATTCGATAACAAATGACGAAAACGGACGGATTTCTCAGGTTTTTACTACATATGAACACTTTTCACATTCTGACGTGCAACTCGGCTGCTAGTCCTCCTTTCATTCAGAATCTTAAGGTCCTAGCTCATGTCCAAGGTACCGAAGCCAGCTAAAAAGTCAATAATCGATACCTAAAACTTGAATTGTTCTACTTCTTATTGGCTATTGCATCAACTTAGAAGCTTCATCTGTGTTCTACTATGGTGATTTTAGTGTCTCCGCATACCGCAGCACGCGACATAGCTTTGCAGACGATAAGTACAACCGTTTCAGAGAGAAGAGCGGCCAATGTGACGATCTGTCTTTAAGTCGATTCGATAACAAATGACGAAAACGGACGGATTTCTCAGGTTTTTACTACATATGAACACTTTTCAAATTCTCCCGTTCAACTCGGCTGCTAGTCCTCCTTTCATGCAGAATCTTAAGGTCCTAGCTCATGTCCAAGGTACCGAAGCCAGCTAAAAAGGCAATAATCGATACCTAAAACTTGAATTGTTCTACTTCTTACTGGCTATTGCATCAACTTAGAAGCTTCATCTGTGTTCTACTATGGTGCTTTTAGTGTCTCCGCAAACCGCAGCACGCGACATAGCTTTGCAGTCGATAAGTACAACCGTTTCAGAGAGAAGAGCGGCCAATGTGACGATCTGGCTTTAAGTCGATTCGATAACAAATGACGAAAACGGACGGATTTCTCAGGTTTTTATTACATATGAACTCTTTTCACATTCTCCCGTGCAACTCGGCTGCTAGTCCTCCTTTCATGCAGAATGTCAAGGTCCTAGCTCATGGCCAAGGCACCAAAGCCTGTTAAAAAGTCAATAATCTATACCTAAAACTTGAATTGTACTACTTCTTACTGGCTATTACATCAACTTAGAAGCTTCGTCTGTGTTCAACTATGGTGCTTTTAGTGTGTCCACATAGCGCAGCACGCGACATAGTTTTGCAGACGATAAGTACAACCGTTTCAGAGAGAAGAGCGGCCAATGTGACGATCTGGCTTTAAGTCGATTCGATAACAAATGACGAAAAAGGACGGATTTCTCAGGTTATTACTACATATGAACACTTTTCACATTCTCCCGTGCAACTCGGCTGCTAGTCCTCCTATTATGCAGAATCTTAAAGTCCTAGCTCATGTCCAAGGCACCAAAGCCAGCAAAAAAGTCAATAATCGATACCTAAAACTTGAATTGGACTTCTTCTTACTGGGTATTACATCAACTTAGAAGCTTCATCTGTGTTCTATTATGGTGCTTTTCCTGTTTCCGCCTACGGCAACACGCGACATAGCTTTGCAGACGATAAGTACAACCGATTCAGAGAGAAGAGCGGCCAATGTGACGATCTGGCTTTAAGTCGATTCGATAACAAATGACGAAAACGGACGGATTTCTCAGGTTTTTACTACATATGAACACCTTTCACATTCTCCCGTGCAACTCGGCTACTAGTCCTCCTTTCATGCAGAATCTTAATGTCCTAGCACATGTCCAACGCACCAAAGCCAGCTAAAAGATCAATATTCAATACCTAAAACTTGAATTGTACTACTTCTTACTGGGTATAACATCAACTTAAAAGCTTCATCTGTGTTCTACTATGGTGCTTTTCCTGTTTCCGCCTACGGCAACACGCGACATAGCTTTGCAGATGATAAGTACAACCGTTTCAGAGAGAAGAGCGGCCAATGTGACGATCTGGCTTTAAGTCGATTCGATAACAA
This sequence comes from Schistocerca gregaria, assembly GCF_023897955.1. Classification (NCBI taxonomy): domain Eukaryota; kingdom Metazoa; phylum Arthropoda; class Insecta; order Orthoptera; family Acrididae; genus Schistocerca; species Schistocerca gregaria. The sequence continues at coordinate 5,081,839 of NW_026061812.1, read as the reverse complement.
ATGACGAAAACGGACGGATTTCTCAGGTTTTTACTACATATGAACACTTTTCACATTCTCCCGTGCAACTCGGCTGCTAGTCCTCCTTTCATGCAGAATCTTAAGGTCCTAGCTCATGTCCAAAGCACCAAAGCCAGCTAAAAAGTCAATAACCGATTCCTAAAACTTGAATTGTACTTCTTCTTACTGGCTATTACATCATCTTAGAAGCTTCATCTGTGTTCTACTATGGTGCTTTTAGTGTCTCCGAATATCGCAGTACGCGACATAGCCTTGCAGACGATAAGTACAACCGTTTCAGAGAGAAGAGCGGCCAATGTGACGATCTGGCTTTAAGTCGATTCGATAACAAATGACGAAAACGGACGGATTTCTCAGGTTTTTACTACATATGAACACTTTTCACATTCTCCCGTGCAACTCGGCTGCTAGTCCTCCTTTCATGAAGAATGTTAAGGTCCTAGCTCATGTCCAATGCACTGAAGCCAGCTAAAAAGTCAATAATCGATACCTAAAACTTGAATTGTACTACTTCTTACTGGATATTACATCAACTTAGAAGCTTCATCTGTGTTCTACTGTGGTGATTTGAGTGTCTCCGCATACCGCAGCACGTGACATAGCTTTGCAGACGATAAGTACAACCGTTTCAGAGAGAAGAGCGGCCAATGTGACGATCTGGCTTTAAGTCGATTCGATAACAAATGACGAAAACGGACGGATTTCTCAGGTTTTTACTACATATGAACACCTTTCACATTCTCTCGTGCAACTCGGCTGCTAGTCCTCCTTTCATGCAGAATCTTAATGTCCTAGCACATGTCCAACGCACCAAAGCCAGCTAAAAGATCAATATTCAATACCTAAAACTTGAATTGTACTACTTCTTACTGGCTACTACATCAACTTAGAAGCTTGATCTGTGTTCTACTATGGTGCTTTTAGTGTCTCAGCATACCGCAGTACGCGACATAGATTTGCAGACGATAAGTAGAACCGTTTCAGAGAGAAGAGCGGCCAATGTGACGATCTGGCTTTAAGTCGATTCGATAACAAATGACGAAAACGGACGGATTTCTCAGGTTTTTGCTACATATGAACACTTTTCACATTCTCCCATGCAACTCGGCTGCTAGTCCTTCTATTATGCAGAATCTTAAAGTCCTAGCTCATGTCCAAGGCACCAAAGCCAGCTAAAAAGTCAATAATCGATACCTAAAACTTGAATTGGACTACTTCTTACTGGGTATAACATCAACTTAAAAGCTTCATCTGTGTTCTATTATGGTGCTTTTCCTGTTTCCGCCTACGGCAACACGCGACATAGCTTTGCAGACGATAAGTACAACCGTTTCAGAGAGAAGAGCGGCCAATGTGACGATCTGGCTTTAAGTCGATTCGATAACAAATGACGAAAACGGACGGATTTCTCAGGTTTTTACTACATATGAACACTTTTCACATTCTCCCGTGCAACTCGGCTGCTAGACCTCCTTTCATGCAGAATCTTAAGGTCCTAGCTCATGTCCAAAGCACCAAAGCCAGCTAAAAAGTCAATAACCGATTCCTAAAACTTGAATTGTAGTTCTTCTTACTGGCTATTACATCATCTTAGAAGCTTCGTCTGTGTTCTACTATGGTGCTTTTAGTGTCTCCGAATACCGCAGTACGCGACATAGCTTTGCAGTTGATAAGTAACCCCGTTTCAGAGAGAAGAGCGGGCAATGTGACGATCTGGCTTTAAGTCGATTCGATAACAAATGACGAAAACGGACGGATTTCTCAGGTTTTTACTACATATGAACACTTTTCACATTCTCCCGTGCAACTCGGCTGCTAGTCCTCCTTTCATGAAGAATGTTAAGGTCCTAGCTCATGTCCAATGCACTGAAGCCAGCTAAAAAGTCAATAATCGATACCTAAAACTTGAATTGTACTACTTCTTACTGGATATTACATCAACTTAGAAGCTTCACCTGTGTTCTACTGTGGTGATTTTAGTGTCTCCGCATACCGCAGCACGTGACATAGCTTTGCAGACGATAAGTACAACCGTTTCAGAGGGAAGAGCGGCCAATGTGACGATCTGGCTTTAAGTCGATTCGATAACAAATGACGAAAACGGGCGGATTTCTGAGGTTTTTACTACATATGAACACTTTTCACATTCTTCCGTGCAACTCGGCTGCTAGTCCTCCTTTCATGAAGAATGTTAAGGTCCTAGCTCATGTCCAAGTGTCCAAAGCCAGCTAAAAAGTCAATAATCGATACCTTAAACTTGAATTGTACTACTTCTTACTGGGTATTACATCAACTTAGAAGCTTCATCTGTGTTCTACTATGGTGCTTTTAGTGTCTCCGCAGACCGCAGCACGCGACATAGTTTTGCAGACGATAAGTACAACCGTTTCAGAGAAAAGAGCGGCCAATGTGACGATCTGGCTTTAAGTCGATTCGATAACAAATGACGAAAACGGACGGATTTCTCAGGTTTTTACTACATATGAACACTTTTCACATTCTCCCGTGCAACTCGGCTGCTAGTCCTCCTTTCATGCAGAATCTTAAGGTCCTAGCTCATGTCCAAAGCACCAAAGCCAGCTAAAAAGTCAATAACCGATTCCTAAAACTTGAATTGTACTTCTTCTTACTGGCTATTACATCATCTTAGAAGCTTCATCTGTGTTCTACTATGGTGCTTTTAGTGTCTCCGAATATCGCAGTACGCGACATAGCCTTGCAGACGATAAGTACAACCGTTTCAGAGAGAAGAGCGGCCAATGTGACGATCTGGCTTTAAGTCGATTCGATAACAAATGACGAAAACGGACGGATTTCTCAGGTTTTTACTACATATGAACACTTTTCACATTCTCCCGTGCAACTCGGCTGCTAGTCCTCCTTTCATGAAGAATGTTAAGGTCCTAGCTCATGTCCAATGCACTGAAGCCAGCTAAAAAGTCAATAATCGATACCTAAAACTTGAATTGTACTACTTCTTACTGGATATTACATCAACTTAGAAGCTTCATCTGTGTTCTACTGTGGTGATTTGAGTGTCTCCGCATACCGCAGCACGTGACATAGCTTTGCAGACGATAAGTACAACCGTTTCAGAGAGAAGAGCGGCCAATGTGACGATCTGGCTTTAAGTCGATTCGATAACAAATGACGAAAACGGACGGATTTCTCAGGTTTTTACTACATATGAACACTTTTCACATTCTTCCGTGCAACTCGGCTGCTAGTCATCCTTTCATGAAGAATGTTAAGGTCCTAGCTCATGTCCAAGTGTCCAAAGCCAGCTAAAAAGTCAATAATCGATACCTTAAACTTGAATTTTACTACTTCTTACTGGGTATTACATCAACTTAGAAGCTTCATCTGTGTTCTACTATGGTGCTTTTAGTGTCTCCGCATACCGCAGCACGCGACATAGTTTTGAAGACGATAAGTACAACCGTTTCAGAGAGAAGAGCGGCCAATGTGACGATCTGGCTTTAAGTCGATTCGATAACAAATGACGAAAACGGACGGATTTCTCAGGTTTTTACTACATATGAACACCTTTCACATTCTCTCGTGCAACTCGGCTGCTAGTCCTCCTTTCATGCAGAATCTTAATGTCCTAGCACATGTCCAACGCACCAAAGCCAGCTAAAAGATCAATATTCAATACCTAAAACTTGAATTGTACTACTTCTTACTGGCTATTACATCAACTTAGAAGCTTGATCTGTGTTCTACTATGGTGCTTTTAGTGTCTCAGCATACCGCAGTACGCGACATAGATTTGCAGACGATAAGTAGAACCGTTTCAGAGAGAAGAGCGGCCAATGTGACGATCTGGCTTTAAGTCGATTCGATAACAAATAACGAAAACGGACGGATTTCTCAGGTTTTTGCTACATATGAACACTTTTCACATTCTCCCATGCAACTCGGCTGCTAGTCCTTCTATTATGCAGAATCTTAAAGTCCTAGCTCATGTCCAAGGCACCAAAGCCAGCTAAAAAGTCAATAATCGATACCTAAAACTTGAATTGGACTACTTCTTACTGGGTATAACATCAACTTAAAAGCTTCATCTGTGTTCTATTATGGTGCTTTTCCTGTTTCCGCCTACGGCAACACGCGACATAGCTTTGCAGACGATAAGTACAACCGTTTCAGAGAGAAGAGCGGCCAATGTGACGATCTGGCTTTAAGTCGATTCGATAACAAATGACGAAAACGGACGGATTTCTCAGGTTTTTACTACATATGAACACTTTTCACATTCTCCCGTGCAACTCGGCTGCTAGACCTCCTTTCATGCAGAATCTTAAGGTCCTAGCTCATGTCCAAAGCACCAAAGCCAGCTAAAAAGTCAATAACCGATTCCTAAAACTTGAATTGTAGTTCTTCTTACTGGCTATTACATCATCTTAGAAGCTTCGTCTGTGTTCTACTATGGTGCTTTTAGTGTCTCCGAATACCGCAGTACGCGACATAGCTTTGCAGTTGATAAGTAACCCCGTTTCAGAGAGAAGAGCGGGCAATGTGACGATCTGGCTTTAAGTCGATTCGATAACAAATGACGAAAACGGACGGATTTCTCAGGTTTTTACTACATATGAACACTTTTCACATTCTCCCGTGCAACTCGGCTGCTAGTCCTCCTTTCATGAAGAATGTTAAGGTCCTAGCTCATGTCCAATGCACTGAAGCCAGCTAAAAAGTCAATAATCGATACCTAAAACTTGAATTGTACTACTTCTTACTGGATATTACATCAACTTAGAAGCTTCACCTGTGTTCTACTGTGGTGATTTTAGTGTCTCCGCATACCGCAGCACGTGACATAGCTTTGCAGACGATAAGTACAACCGTTTCAGAGGGAAGAGCGGCCAATGTGACGATCTGGCTTTAAGTCGATTCGATAACAAATGACGAAAACGGGCGGATTTCTGAGGTTTTTACTACATATGAACACTTTTCACATTCTTCCGTGCAACCCGGCTGCTAGTCCTCCTTTCATGAAGAATGTTAAGGTCCTAGCTCATGTCCAAGTGTCCAAAGCCAGCTAAAAAGTCAATAATCGATACCTTAAACTTGAATTGTACTACTTCTTACTGGGTATTACATCAACTTAGAAGCTTCATCTGTGTTCTACTATGGTGCTTTTAGTGTCTCCGCAGACCGCAGCACGCGACATAGTTTTGCAGACGATAAGTACAACCGTTTCAGAGAAAAGAGCGGCCAATGTGACGATCTGGCTTTAAGTCGATTCGATAACAAATGACGAAAACGGACGGATTTCTCAGGTTTTTACTACATATGAACACTTTTCACATTCTCCCGTGCAACTGGGCTGCTAGTCCTCCTTTTATGCAGAATCTTAAAGTCCTAGCTCATGTCCAAGGCACGAAAGCCAGCTAAAAAGTCAAAAATCGATACCTAAATCTTGAATTGGACTACTTCTTACTGGCTATTACATCAACTTAGAAGCTTCATCTGTGTTCTACTATGGTGCTTTTCCTGTTTCCGCCTACGGCAACACGCGACATAGCTTTGCAGACGATAAGCACAACCGTTTCAGAGAGAAGAGCGGCCAATGTGACGATCTGGCTTTAAGTCGATTCGCAAACAAATGACGAAAAAGGACGGATTTCTAAGTTTATTACTACATATGAACACTTTTCACATTCTCCCGTGCAACTCGGCTGCTAGTCCTCCTTTCATGCAGAATCTTAAGGTCCTAGCTCATGTCCAAGGCACCAAAGCCACCTAAAAGGTCCATATTCAATACCTAAAACTTGAATTGTACTACTTCTTACTGGATATTACACCAACTTAGAAGCTTCATCTGTGTTCTACTGTGGTGATTTTAGTGTCTCCGAATACCACAGCACGTGACTTAGCTTTGCAGACGATAAGTACAACCGTTTCAGAGAGAAGAGCGGCCAATGTGACGATCTGGATTTAAGTCGATTCGATAACAAATGACGAAAACGGACGGATTTCTCAGGTTTTTACCACATATGAACACTTTTCAAATTCTCCCGTTCAACTCGGCTGCTAGGCCTCCTTTCATGCAGAATCTTAAGGTCCTAGCTCATGTCAAAGGTACCGAAGCCAGCTAAAAAGGCAATAATCGATACCTAAAACTTGAATTGTTCTACTTCTTACTGGCTATTGCATCAACTTAGAAGCTTCATCTGTGTTCTACTGTGGTGATTTTAGTGTCTCCGCATACCGCAGCACGCGACATAGCTTTGCAGACGATAAGCACAACCGTTTCAGAGAGAAGAGCGGCCAATGTGACGATCTGGCTTTAAGTCGATTCGATAACAAATGAGGAAAACGGACGGATTTCTCAGGTTTTTACTACATATGAACACTTTTCACATTCTCCCGTGCAATTCGGCTGCTAGTCCTCCTTTCATGCAGAATCTTAAGGACCTACCTCATGTCCAAGGCACCAAAGCCAGCTAAAAAGTCAATAACCGATACCTAAAACTTTAATTGTACTACTTCTTACTGGCTATTACATCATCTTAGGAGCTTCATCTGTGTTCTACTATGGTGCTTTTAGTGTCTCCGAATACCGCAGTACGCGACATAGCTTTGCAGACGATAAGTACAACCGTTTCAGAGAGAAGAGCGGCCAATGTGACGATCTGGCTTTAAGTCGATTCGATAACAAATGACGAAAACGAACGGATTTCTCAGGTTTATACTACATATGACCACTTTTCACATTCTCCCGTGCAACTCGGCAGCTATTCGTCCTTTCATGCAGAATCTTAAGGTCCTAGCTCATGTCCAAATCACCAAAGCCAGCTAAAAAGTCAATAATCAATACCTAAAACTTGAATTGTACTACTTCTTACTGGCTATTACATCAACTTAGAAGCTTCATCTGTGTTCTACTACGGTGCTTTTAGTTTCTCCACATACCGCAGCAAGCGACATAGTTTTGCAGACGATAAGTACCACCATTTCAGAGAGAAGAGCTGCCAATGTGACGATCTGGCTTTAAGTCGATTCGATAACAAATGACGAAAAAGAACGGATTTCTCAGGTTATTACTAGATATGAACACTTTTCACATTCTCCCGTGCAACTCGGCTGCTAGTCCTCCTATTATGCAGAATCTTAAAGTCCTAGCTCATGTCCAAGGCACCAAAGCCAGCTAAAAAGTCAATAATCGATACCTAAATCTTGAATTGGACTACTTCTTACAGGGTATTACATCAACTTAGAAGCTTCATCTGTGTTCTATTATGGTGCTTTTCCTGTTTCCGCCTAAAGCAACTCGCGACATAGCTTTCCAGACGATAAGTACAACCGTTTCAGAGAGAAGAGCGGCCAATGTGACGATCTGGCTTTAAGTCGATTCGATAACAAATGAGGAAAACGGACGGATTTCTCAGGTTTTTACTACATATGAACACTTTTCACATTCTCCCGTGCAACTCGGCTGCTAGTCCTCCTTTCATGCAGAATCTTAAGGTCCTAGCTCATGTCCAAGGCACCTAAGCCAGCTAAAAAGTCAATAACCGATACCTAAAACTTGAATTGTACTTCTTCTTACTGGCTATTACATCATCTTAGAAGCTTCATCTGTGTTCTACTATGGTGCTTTTAGTGTCTCCGAATACCGCAGTACGCGACATAGTTTTGCAGACGATAAGTACAACCGTTTCAGAGAGAAGAGCGGCCAATGTGACGATCTGGCTTTAAGTCGATTCGATAACAAATGACGAAAACGTACGGATTTCTCAGGTTTTTACTACATATGAACACTTTTCACATTGTCCCGTGCAAGTCGGCTGCTAGTCCTCCTTTCATGAAGAATGTTAAGGTCCTAGCTCATGTCCAAGGGACCAAAGCCAGCTAAAATGTCAATAATCGATGCCTTAAACTTGAATTGTACTACTTCTTACAGGGTATTACATCAACTTAGAAGCTTCATCTGTGTTCTATTATGGTGCATTTCCTGTTTCCGCCTAAAGCAACTCGCGACATAGCTTTGCAGACGATAAGTACATCCGTTTCACAGAGAAGAGCGGCCAATGTGACGATCTGGCTTTAAGTCGATTCGGTAACAAATGACGAAAACGGACGGATTTCTCAGGTTTTTACAACATTTGAACAGTTTTCACATTCTCCCGTGCAACTCGGCTGCTAGTCCTCCTTTCATGCATAATCTTAAGGTCCTAGCTCATGTCCAAAGCACCAAAGCCAGCTAAAAAGTCAATAACCGATTCCTAAAACTTGAATTGTACTTCTTCTTACTGGCTATTACATCATCTTAGAAGCTTCGTCTGTGTTCTACTATGGTGCTTTTAGTGTCTCCGAATACCGCAGTACGCGACATAGCTTTGCAGTTGATAAGTAACACCGTTTCAGAGAGAAGAGCGGGCAATGTGACGATCTGGCTTTAAGTCGATTCGATAACAAATGACGAAAACGGACGGATTTCTCAGGTTTTTACTACATATGAACACTTTTCACATTCTCCCGTGCAACTCGGCTGCTAGTCCTCCTTTCATGAAGAATGTTAAGGTCCTAGCTCATGTCCAATGCACTGAAGCCAGCTAAAAAGTCAATAATCGATACCTAAAACTTGAATTGTACTACTTCTTACTGGATATTACATCAACTTAGAAGCTTCACCTGTGTTCTACTGTGGTGATTTTAGTGTCTCCGCATACCGCAGCACGTGACATAGCTTTGCAGACGATAAGTACAACCGTTTCAGAGGGAAGAGCGGCCAATGTGACGATCTGGCTTTAAGTCGATTCGATAACAAATGACGAAAACGGGCGGATTTCTGAGGTTTTTACTACATATGAACACTTTTCACATTCTTCCGTGCAACTCGGCTGCTAGTCCTCCTTTCATGAAGAATGTTAAGGTCCTAGCTCATGTCCAAGTGTCCAAAGCCAGCTAAAAAGTCAATAATCGATACCTTAAACTTGAATTGTACTACTTCTTACTGGGTATTACATCAACTTAGAAGCTTCATCTGTGTTCTACTATGGTGCTTTTAGTGTCTCCGCAGACCGCAGCACGCGACATAGTTTTGCAGACGATAAGTACAACCGTTTCAGAGAAAAGAGCGGCCAATGTGACGATCTGGCTTTAAGTCGATTCGATAACAAATGACGAAAACGGACGCATTTCTCAGGTTTTTACTACATATGAACACTTTTCACATTCTCCCGTGCAACTGGGCTGCTAGTCCTCCTTTTATGCAGAATCTTAAAGTCCTAGCTCATGTCCAAGGCACGAAAGCCAGCTAAAAAGTCAAAAATCGATACCTAAATCTTGAATTGGACTACTTCTTACTGGCTATTACATCAACTTAGAAGCTTCATCTGTGTTCTACTATGGTGCTTTTCCTGTTTCCGCCTACGGCAACACGCGACATAGCTTTGCAGACGATAAGCACAACCGTTTCAGAGAGAAGAGCGGCCAATGTGACGATCTGGCTTTAAGTCGATTCGCAAACAAATGACGAAAAAGGACGGATTTCTAAGTTTATTACTACATATGAACACTTTTCACATTCTCCCGTGCAACTCGGCTGCTAGTCCTCCTTTCATGCAGAATCTTAAGGTCCTAGCTCATGTCCAAGGCACCAAAGCCACCTAAAAGGTCCATATTCAATACCTAAAACTTGAATTGTACTACTTCTTACTGGATATTACACCAACTTAGAAGCTTCATCTGTGTTCTACTGTGGTGATTTTAGTGTCTCCGAATACCACAGCACGTGACTTAGCTTTGCAGACGATAAGTACAACCGTTTCAGAGAGAAGAGCGGCCAATGTGACGATCTGGATTTAAGTCGATTCGATAACAAATGACGAAAACGGACGGATTTCTCAGGTTTTTACTACATATGAACACTTTTCAAATTCTCCCGTTCAACTCGGCTGCTAGTCCTCCTTTCATGCAGAATCTTAAGGTCCTAGCTCATGTCAAAGGTACCGAAGCCAGCTAAAAAGGCAATAATCGATACCTAAAACTTGAATTGTTCTACTTCTTACTGGCTATTGCATCAACTTAGAAGCTTCATCTGTGTTCTACTGTGGTGATTTTAGTGTCTCCGCATACCGCAGCACGCGACATAGCTTTGCAGACGATAAGCACAACCGTTTCAGAGAGAAGAGCGGCCAATGTGACGATCTGGCTTTAAGTCGATTCGATAACAAATGAGGAAAACGGACGGATTTCTCAGGTTTTTACTACATATGAACACTTTTCACATTCTCCCGTGCAATTCGGCTGCTAGTCCTCCTTTCATGCAGAATCTTAAGGACCTACCTCATGTCCAAGGCACCAAAGCCAGCTAAAAAGTCAATAACCGATACCTAAAACTTTAATTGTACTACTTCTTACTGGCTATTACATCATCTTAGGAGCTTCATCTGTGTTCTACTATGGTGCTTTTAGTGTCTCCGAATACCGCAGTACGCGACATAGCTTTGCAGACGATAAGTACAACCGTTTCAGAGAGAAGAGCGGCCAATGTGACGATCTGGCTTTAAGTCGATTCGATAACAAATGACGAAAACGAACGGATTTCTCAGGTTTATACTACATATGACCACTTTTCACATTCTCCCGTGCAACTCGGCAGGTATTCGTCCTTTCATGCAGAATCTTAAGGTCCTAGCTCATGTCCAAATCACCAAAGCCAGCTAAAAAGTCAATAATCAATACCTAAAACTTGAATTGTACTACTTCTTACTGGCTATTACATCAACTTAGAAGCTTCATCTGTGTTCTACTACGGTGCTTTTAGTTTCTCCACATACCGCAGCAAGCGACATAGTTTTGCAGACGATAAGTACCACCATTTCAGAGAGAAGAGCTGCCAATGTGACGATCTGGCTTTAAGTCGATTCGATAACAAATGACGAAAAAGAACGGATTTCTCAGGTTATTACTAGATATGAACACTTTTCACATTCTCCCGTGCAACTCGGCTGCTAGTCCTCCTATTATGCAGAATCTTAAAGTCCTAGCTCATGTCCAAGGCACCAAAGCCAGCTAAAAAGTCAATAATCGATACCTAAATCTTGAATTGGACTACTTCTTACAGGGTATTACATCAACTTAGAAGCTTCATCTGTGTTCTATTATGGTGCTTTTCCTGTTTCCGCCTAAAGCAACTCGCGACATAGCTTTCCAGACGATAAGTACAACCGTTTCAGAGAGAAGAGCGGCCAATGTGACGATCTGGCTTTAAGTCGATTCGATAACAAATGAGGAAAACGGACGGATTTCTCAGGTTTTTACTACATATGAACACTTTTCACATTCTCCCGTGCAACTCGGCTGCTAGTCCTCCTTTCATGCAGAATCTTAAGGTCCTAGCTCATGTCCAAGGCACCTAAGCCAGCTAAAAAGTCAATAACCGATACCTAAAACTTGAATTGTACTTCTTCTTACTGGCTATTACATCATCTTAGAAGCTTCATCTATGTTCTACTATGGTGCTTTTAGTGTCTCCGAATACCGCAGTACGCGACATAGTTTTTCAGACGATAAGTACAACCGTTTCAGAGAGAAGAGCGGCCAATGTGACGATCTGGCTTTAAGTCGATTCGATAACAAATGACGAAAACGTACGGATTTCTCAGGTTTTTACTACATATGAACACTTTTCACATTGTCCCGTGCAAGTCGGCTGCTAGTCCTCCTTTCATGAAGAATGTTAAGGTCCTAGCTCATGTCCAAGGGACCAAAGCCAGCTAAAATGTCAATAATCGATGCCTTAAACTTGAATTGTACTACTTCTCACAGGGTATTACATCAACTTAGAAGCTTCATCTGTGTTCTATTATGGTGCATTTCCTGTTTCCGCCTAAAGCAACTCGCGACATAGCTTTGCAGACGATAAGTACATCCGTTTCACAGAGAAGAGCGGCCAATGTGACGATCTGGCTTTAAGTCGATTCGGTAACAAATGACGAAAACGGACGGATTTCTCAGGTTTTTACAACATTTGAACAGTTTTCACATTCTCCCGTGCAACTCGGCTGCTAGTCCTCCTTTCATGCATAATCTTAAGGTCCTAGCTCATGTCCAAAGCACCAAAGCCAGCTAAAAAGTCAATAACCGATTCCTAAAACTTGAATTGTACTTCTTCTTACTGGCTATTACATCATCTTAGAAGCTTCGTCTGTGTTCTACTATGGTGCTTTTAGTGTCTCCGAATACCGCAGTACGCGACATAGCTTTGCAGTTGATAAGTAACACCGTTTCAGAGAGAAGAGCGGGCAATGTGACGATCTGGCTTTAAGTCGATTCGATAACAAATGACGAAAACGGACGGATTTCTCAGGTTTTTACTACATATGAACACTTTTCACATTCTCCCGTGCAACTCGGCTGCTAGTCCTCCTTTCATGAAGAATGTTAAGGTCCTAGCTCATGTCCAATGCACTGAAGCCAGCTAAAAAGTCAATAATCGATACCTAAAACTTGAATTGTACTACTTCTTACTGGATATTACATCAACTTAGAAGCTTCACCTGTGTTCTACTGTGGTGATTTTAGTGTCTCCGCATACCGCAGCACGTGACATAGCTTTGCAGACGATAAGTACAACCGTTTCAGAGGGAAGAGCGGCCAATGTGACGATCTGGCTTTAAGTCGATTCGATAACAAATGACGAAAACGGGCGGATTTCTGGGGTTTTTACTACATATGAACACTTTTCACATTCTTCCGTGCAACTCGGCTGCTAGTCCTCCTTTCATGAAGAATGTTAAGGTCCTAGCTCATGTCCAAGTGTCCAAAGCCAGCTAAAAAGTCAATAATCGATACCTTAAACTTGAATTGTACTACTTCTTACTGGGTATTACATCAACTTAGAAGCTTCATCTGTGTTCTACTATGGTGCTTTTAGTGTCTCCGCAGACCGCAGCACGCGACATAGTTTTGCAGACGATAAGTACAACCGTTTCAGAGAAAAGAGCGGCCAATGTGACGATCTGGCTTTAAGTCGATTCGATAACAAATGACGAAAACGGACGCAATTCTCAGGTTTTTACTACATATGAACACTTTTCACATTCTCTCGTGCAACTGGGCTGCTAGTCCTCCTTTTATGCAGAATCTTAAAGTCCTAGCTCATGTCCAAGGCACGAAAGCCAGCTAAAAAGTCAAAAATCGATACCTAAATCTTGAATTGGACTACTTCTTACTGGCTATTACATCAACTTAGAAGCTTCATCTGTGTTCTACTATGGTGCTTTTCCTGTTTCCGCCTACGGCAACACGCGACATAGCTTTGCAGACGATAAGCACAACCGTTTCAGAGAGAAGAGCGGCCAATGTGACGATCTGGCTTTAAGTCGATTCGCAAACAAATGACGAAAAAGGACGGATTTCTAAGTTTATTACTACATATGAACACTTTTCACATTCTCCCGTGCAACTCGGCTGCTAGTCCTCCTTTCATGCAGAATCTTAAGGTCCTAGCTCATGTCCAAGGCACCAAAGCCACCTAAAAGGTCCATATTCAATACCTAAAACTTGAATTGTACTACTTCTTACTGGATATTACACCAACTTAGAAGCTTCATCTGTGTTCTACTGTGGTGATTTTAGTGTCTCCGAATACCACAGCACGTGACTTAGCTTTGCAGACGATAAGTACAACCGTTTCAGAGAGAAGAGCGGCCAATGTGACGATCTGGATTTAAGTCGATTCGATAACAAATGACGAAAACGGACGGATTTCTCAGGTTTTTACTACATATGAACACTTTTCAAATTCTCCCGTTCAACTCGGCTGCTAGTCCTCCTTTCATGCAGAATCTTAAGGTCCTAGCTCATGTCAAAGGTACCGAAGCCAGCTAAAAAGGCAATAATCGATACCTAAAACTTGAATTGTTCTACTTCTTACTGGCTATTGCATCAACTTAGAAGCTTCATCTGTGTTCTACTGTGGTGATTTTAGTGTCTCCGCATACCGCAGCACGCGACATAGCTTTGCAGACGATAAGCACAACCGTTCCAGAGAGAGAAGAGCGGCCAATGTGACGATCTGGCTTTAAGTCGATTCGATAACAAATGAGGAAAACGGACGGATTTCTCAGGTTTTTACTACATATGAACACTTTTCACATTCTCCCGTGCAATTCGGCTGCTAGTCCTCCTTTCATGCAGAATCTTAAGGACCTACCTCATGTCCAAGGCACCAAAGCCAGCTAAAAAGTCAATAACCGATACCTAAAACTTTAATTGTACTACTTCTTACTGGCTATTACATCATCTTAGGAGCTTCATCTGTGTTCTACTATGGTGCTTTTAGTGTCTCCGAATACCGCAGTACGCGACATAGCTTTGCAGACGATAAGTACAACCGTTTCAGAGAGAAGAGCGGCCAATGTGACGATCTGGCTTTAAGTCGATTCGATAACAAATGACGAAAACGAACGGATTTCTCAGGTTTATACTACATATGACCACTTTTCACATTCTCCCGTGCAACTCGGCAGCTATTCGTCCTTTCATGCAGAATCTTAAGGTCCTAGCTCATGTCCAAATCACCAAAGCCAGCTAAAAAGTCAATAATCAATACCTAAAACTTGAATTGTACTACTTCTTACTGGCTATTACATCAACTTAGAAGCTTCATCTGTGTTCTACTACGGTGCTTTTAGTTTCTCCACATACCGCAGCAAGCGACATAGTTTTGCAGACGATAAGTACCACCATTTCAGAGAGAAGAGCTGCCAATGTGACGATCTGGCTTTAAGTCGATTCGATAACAAATGACGAAAAAGAACGGATTTCTCAGGTTATTACTAGATATGAACACTTTTCACATTCTCCCGTGCAACTCGGCTGCTAGTCCTCCTATTATGCAGAATCTTAAAGTCCTAGCTCATGTCCAAGGCACCAAAGCCAGCTAAAAAGTCAATAATCGATACCTAAATCTTGAATTGGACTACTTCTTACAGGGTATTACATCAACTTAGAAGCTTCATCTGTGTTCTATTATGGTGCTTTTCCTGTTTCCGCCTAAAGCAACTCGCGACATAGCTTTCCAGACGATAAGTACAACCGTTTCAGAGAGAAGAGCGGCCAATGTGACGATCTGGCTTTAAGTCGATTCGATAACAAATGAGGAAAACGGACGGATTTCTCAGGTTTTTACTACATATGAACACTTTTCACATTCTCCCGTGCAACTCGGCTGCTAGTCCTCCTTTCATGCAGAATCTTAAGGTCCTAGCTCATGTCCAAGGCACCTAAGCCAGCTAAAAAGTCAATAACCGATACCTAAAACTTGAATTGTACTTCTTCTTACTGGCTATTACATCATCTTAGAAGCTTCATCTGTGTTCTACTATGGTGCTTTTAGTGTCTCCGAATACCGCAGTACGCGACATAGTTTTGCAGACGATAAGTACAACCGTTTCAGAGAGAAGAGCGGCCAATGTGACGATCTGGCTTTAAGTCGATTCGATAACAAATGACGAAAACGTACGGATTTCTCAGGTTTTTACTACATATGAACACTTTTCACATTGTCCCGTGCAACTCGGCTGCTAGTCCTCCTTTCATGAAGAATGTTAAGGTCCTAGCTCATGTCCAAGGGACCAAAGCCAGCTAAAATGTCAATAATCGATGCCTTAAACTTGAATTGTACTACTTCTTACAGGGTATTACATCAACTTAGAAGCTTCATCTGTGTTCTATTATGGTGCATTTCCTGTTTCCGCCTAAAGCAACTCGCGACATAGCTTTGCAGACGATAAGTACATCCGTTTCACAGAGAAGAGCGGCCAATGTGACGATCTGGCTTTAAGTCGATTCGGTAACAAATGACGAAAACGGACGGATTTCTCAGGTTTTTACAACATTTGAACAGTTTTCACATTCTCCCGTGCAACTGGGCTGCTAGTCCTCCTTTCATGCATAATATTAAGGTCCTAGCTCATGTCCAAGGCACCAAAGCCAGCTAAAAATTCAATATTCAATACCTTATTCTTGAATTTTACTACTTCTTACTGGCTATTACATCAACTTAGAAGCTTGATCTGTGTTCTACTATGGTGCTTTTAGTGTCTCAGCATACCGCAACACGCGACATAGCATTGCAAACGATAAGTACAACCGTTTCAGAGAGAAGAGCGGCCAATGTGACGATCTGGCTTTAAGTCGATTCGATAACAAATGACGAAAACGGACGGATTTCTAAGGTTTTTACTACATCTGAACACTTTTCACATTCTCCCGTGCAACTCGGTTGCAAGTCCTCCTTTCATGCAGAATCTTAATGTCCTAGCTCATGTCCAAGGCACCAAAGCCAGCTAAAAAGTCAATAATCGATACCTAAAACTTGAATTGTACTACTTCTTACTGGATATTACATCATCTTAGAAGCTTCATCTGTGTTCTACTATGGTGCTTTTAGTGTCTCCGAATACCGCAGTACGCGACATAGTTTTGCAGACGATAAGTACAACCGTTTCAGAGAGAAGAGCGGCCAATGTGACGATCTGGCTTTAAGTCGATTCGATAACAAATGACGAAAACGTACGGATTTCTCAGGTTTTTACTACATATGAACACTTTTCACATTGTCCCGTTCAACTCGGCTGCTAGTCCTCCTTTCATGAAGAATGTTAAGGTCCTAGCTCATGTCCAAGGGACCAAAGCCAGCTAAAAAGTCAATAATCGATGCCTTAAACTTGAATTGTACTACTTCTTACTGGGTATTACATCAACTTAGAAGCTTCATCTGTGTTCTACTATGGTGCTTTTAGTGTCTACGCATACCGCAGCACGCGACATAGCTTTGCAGACGATAAGTACAACCCTTTCAGAGAGAAGAGCGGCCAATGTGACGATCTGGCTTTAAGTCGATTCGATAACAAATGACGAAAACGGACGGATTTCTAAGGTTTTTACTACATATGAACACTTTTCACATTCTCCCGTGCAACTCGGTTGCAAGTCCTCCTTTCATGCAGAATCTTAAGGTACTAGCTCATGTCCAAGGCACCAAAGCCAGCTAAAAAGTCAATAATCGATACCTAAAACTTGAATTGTACTACTTCTTACTGGATATTACATCAACTTAGAAGCTTCATCTGTGTTCTACTGTGGTGATTTTAGTGTCTCCGCATACCGCAGCACGTGACATAGCTTTGCAGACGATAAGTACAACCGTTTCAGAGAGAAGAGCGGGCAATGTGACGATCTGGCTTTAAGTCGATTCGATAACAAATGACGAAAACGGACGGATTTCTGAGGTTTTTACTACATTTGAACAGTTTTCACATTCTCCCGTGCAACTCGGCTGCTAGTCCTCCTTTCATGCAGAATCTTGAGGACCTAGCTCATGTCCAAGGCACCAAAGCCAGCTAAAAAGTCAATAACCGATACCTAAAACTTTAATTGTACTACTTCTTACTGGCTATTACATCATCTTAGGAGCTTCATCTGTGTTCTACTATGGTGCTTTTAGTGTCTCCGAAAACCGCAGTACGCGACATAGCTTTGCAGACGATAAGTACAACCGTATCAGAGAGAAGAGCGGCCAATGTGACGATCTGGCTTTAAGTCGATTCGATAACAAATGACGAAAACGAACGGATTTCTCAGGTTTATACTACATATGACCACTTTTCACATTCTCCCGTGCAACTCGGCAGCTATTCGTCCTTTCATGCAGAATCTTAAGGTCCTAGCTCATTTCCAAATCACCAAAGCCAGCTAAAAAGTCAATAATCAATACCTAAAACTTGAATTGTACTACTTCTTACTGGCTATTACATCAACTTAGAAGCTTCATCTGTGTTCTACTACGGTGCTTTTAGTTTCTCCACATACCGCAGCAAGCGACATAGTTTTGCAGACGATAAGTACCACCATTTCAGAGAGAAGAGCTGCCAATGTGACGATCTGGCTTTAAGTCGATTCGATAACAAATGACGAAAAAGAACGGATTTCTCAGGTTATTACCAGATATGAACACTTTTCACATTCTCCCGTGCAACTCGGCTGCTAGTCCTCCTATTATGCAGAATCTTAAAGTCCTAGCTCATGTCCAAGGCACCAAAGCCAGCTAAAAAGTCAATAATCGATACCTAAATCTTGAATTGGACTACTTCTTACAGGGTATTACATCAACTTAGAAGCTTCATCTGTGTTCTATTATGGTGCTTTTCCTGTTTCCGCCTAAAGCAACTCGCGACATAGCTTTGCAGACGATAAGTACAACCGTTTCAGAGAGAAGAGCGGCCAATGTGACGATCTGGCTTTAAGTCGATTCGATAACAAATGACGAAAACGGACGGATTTCTAAGGTTTTTACTACATATGAACACTTTTCACATTCTCCCGTGCAACTCGGTTGCAAGTCCTCCTTTCATGCAGAATCTTAAGGTCCTAGCTCATGTCCAAGGCACTAAAGCCAGCTAAAAAGTCAATAATCGATACCTAAAACTTGAATTGTACTACTTCTTACTGGATATTACATCATCTTAGAAGCTTCATCTGTGTTCTACTATGGTGCTTTTAGTGT